>NC_089787.1:32988123-32998123 GCF_040412425.1 Macrobrachium rosenbergii | reverse complement strand
TATATATATACCGGGGTCTAAGCGATGTCAGGCAGGGCAGCCGATCGAGACCACAGGTCTACCCCAAAGCCAAATCAAAAAGTCCTTCAAAAGAAGGCATCGTGCTTACCCCATACAAAAATGGGAATAAAAGCAATATATATATATATATATATATATATATATATATATATATATATATATATATATATATATATACATACATACAAGAAAAAGCTCTTTCACTACTATCGTATAACTCCAAAAACAAATTAAAAAAGATGATAAAAATCACCGCATTGATACATTAACCTCTTTTCAAAAATTGAGAACCTTTTAAGAAAAGTGTAAGAAAACTGATAATTGGAAACTGACCTAGGCCGCTAATTATACTGGTGAGTTGCAATCATGTCTTCACCTGCAGTTATTGCCCGGAACGAAAATGGGACAGCAGCAGTTCATCAGGATTAACTGTTGCCGATGCACGAAGCAAATAGAATGGCTGATCACCTGTGTATGCAGATTGAGAGAATACTTGGACGGGGATTGATGGCTATTGGGTTATCTCGTTCTGTATCGCAATCAGACAGATTGGCCCTGGGTGCTTTGTTCATCTGTTGTTCATGACAATGGGATTTGATGTGTTGCATTTGGTTTAGGTAGGTGGCTCGGCTCTTCCGCTTTCAGTGCATGTCGTCCATTTATTGGTTTTACAAGGGATAGTTTGCCAATACTGTTAGAATTATTTCAAACGAACAAATCAGAGGGAAATAGGTGGCAGGAGACTAATAACAGTGTCTCTATATAATGAAATGCCGTGCTTAACCATGATAATTTTCCACTAGCTGGTCAACCCGGCACTGCCCAAGAAAACTTTGAATGACAGTCAATAATTTACCTTAGAAATAAAGTAACTCATTGTGTGGTTTTGATTAACATATTTATTTAAAGCAATGAATTCTAAGCAGAATTATTAATCACAGGAAAGAAAAGCATTTTCAATGATAGTACACATTCTTTGCATGACAAAAGAATCAAAGGAGAAGCAGGAAAATTTTTCTTAGCGTGGCCGCAATTCCAGTCACGTTACTTGGCCCAACACTGACCGAGAAAGTGTACGAACCCACGTTCCTGACACTCTACGTTTCAAACCAGCCCAAAATATCCCACGGCTGGGTCTATGCTGAGACCCATAGTAAACACAGTACCACGGAGGTTGTGGGTACGAGTTTGAAACCTACACGAAAACCTTCCTTGGGTCAAGTGAGGGCCTTGTGCAAAATTTTGTATAGACCGGTCAAACGATTCGGATTTTTATAGAGCACAAGTTTACATAGTTACATTCAACTATACTCATATAATATGTAAGATAGTGTGTAGCAACGATAGTCTAAGGGTAATTGACTCCACGAGTAGACTTGCCGTCGGAAAGTCTGAGGCCAGTCTCTTTCACCGTTGGCTTTTATAAAGCATTCTGATCTTCAGAGTGGTAGGCTATATAACGTCCCTTTTTGACTCTCTTGGTATATTATCTTTGACGGAATTGATTATAATAACCATAATATTCTATATGATAAAATGCTCTGTATCTGTATCTTTCTGTGTAACAGTAATAATCTGCGGGTAACAAATATGTTTAGACTTGCCATCGTTCAGCCAGAGCCAGTTCCTCTCATCACTGTCTCCTATGTAAGTGTGCAGAATGGAGGTACCTTGGTTCAAGCTTCAGGACAACACATAACGCCTCTAACGCTGCGAATTACCGTCTGGATTATCTTAAAATTCCTTCATTTTTGATGGTATGGGTTCACTAGTTGTGACAATAATAATAATAATAATAATAATAATAATAATAATAATAATAATAATAATAATAATAATAGTAATAATAATAATAATAATGCCATATGTCATAACTGAGTGGCAATGATAATTGATATATTACCAAAATTAATACCATACAGAGTAGAGTAATAATAATAATAATAATAATAATAATAATAATGATAATAATAATAATGTAGACAACAGTAGGAACATGACCAAACAACAAGTAATACACAATTCCTGACCAGTTCTCAAAAGGATAGCAATTTGGGTGATTGATGGTCGACACTGAAAGTCAGTGAGGGAAGAAGGAAATCTTGCAACAAGGGAAAGTAAAATTTGAGGCATTTGGGTCACCGGGAGATGCATTCGGTTATAAGAAAACATTCAGGTATTCCACTGGTGAATGTTTTTTTTTTTTTTCGTGATCACCCAAAGGGAAGACAATTAGCAAGACATTTAAGTTTTCATATTTTAGGGAACTTGGGTAATAATATACTTTTAGATTTTTTTTTGAAAATTATTGTTCCATTTTCGAATTCGTTTCATTTTCTGTTTTTGCTATGGTTTAGATTTAAGATGAAAGGTTGAATATTACTGGATGCAGCACAGTATTTTAATCTACAGAGACTGATGAAGATAAAGATAAGTCAAATTTATGGCAAATCTATGGACCAGAATCTGACCAACTGTGTACGGAGGAATTTCCAAATCTTCATAGCTATGGTATTGGTTCGAGTAAATCGTAAGAAAATTTTGTGTGTGTGTGCGTGTGTGTGTGAGTGTGTAGAGAAAGAGAAACGTTGATGAGCAGACGTCTCTTAGAAAAAAAAAATGCAAATGGGAAATGCTGTCTGTAGTTAATACAGTCCTGGTCGACGGTGTTAGTGAAAATAAAAAAGAGGCTAGGCTAGGTACAGGAGTGTAAAAGGTTAATGGAAGTTTGAAAATGCCAAATGCCTGTGAAAGTGACTATTGAGGGTACAAGGAAAGTAAGCACGAAGGCCCCAAGACTTGATATCGTTTCTTATTTCAGAGGGTGCGTTCCAATCTGTAGTTTATGATATAAATTGCCTCTGCCAAATGTAGATGATGCCATAGAGCTTAAACCAGGTTATCTCCAAACTCTGCTTTAACTGGAAAGAAAAGTTAAAGCCTGGTTGCTTCTCGTTGTCTTTATATTCCTATACAAATGTTCGCAATTTACAGCTGAAACGGGGCATTGCAGATTACGGCCCTCAGTATAATATTTGTATGATGTGATGTTTGTTGACATATAGCAGTTCACTTGGTTCTGTTTATCAGGTGCTGGTTTATTAAACTCTTCTTAAGTACATTTCTGATTTTCTGTTATTTATTATGCATCCAGCACAAGATATGATTTTCACTGCTTAATGAACAATATTATTGCTCCCTGGCGATATGCAGTTCATAGGGGAAATACAATTTTCCAAACCATTAACTAGTTTTAAGTGGACTTGAAGCTCGGAGCCAGCACAGTTGCTAATTATACCCTTCATTGATTATCGTGGTTAATAACTGTATCTAAGAGCTTTCTACTTGACGAAAAGTGCTCTCTCTCTCTCTCTCTCTCTCTCTCTCTCTCTCTCTCTCTCTCTCTCTCTCTCTCTCTCTCTCAAACAATTTTTCGCTCGTAGTTTATCAGTTTTGGATGCAAGCTTACAGCTAGGTGAGTACTCCAGTCCGTCGAAAGTATGGTAGTGTTCAGCGCAGCAGCAAATGAACTGCCTGAAGAAATGAGATATGAAGTTTATATAGAACCTAAGAATGTTAAAGATGAAATACCAAAAATAGATGTGATCAATTTTTGTTGGTTGTATGAATGCGAAAGATGGTAAGAGCAATGAGGATATGGGACATGTAACGAACAAGAAAGGCGTGGGAGAGATTGCTAATAAAAATGGGATACAGTTTATCAGTTTTTGCAATGCAGATAATCTTGTAATAGGAGATACTTTTTCCAACAAGGAAATCTGTAAATACACTCTTACTTTTCCAGGTGAAATTCTTAGAAATAAAATAAGTCGAATACCCATTAATTAAGAAATAAAACGCTGTGGAAAGTTAATAACTAGATATCAACGTGTCATGGCCGTGCTAAAGTAGAAATTAAAACTACCCAACAATGAAGTTGCCAACGTATCTAAATTTAATACAGTAAGAATTCTTGATTGCTTTTTTAATTTAATGTCAAAATAGACTTGCACTCCTAAAAACTATATCTAAGACAGAGCAGTCCCCATCAGTGGGGACTGGATTATCGTCCAGAAGTGTATATCAACCTGCTGGAAAAGTAGTACTGGGGTATGGCTTAAAAAGACAGCACTTTGATATTGGATGAAACCTGGAATACAATAAAAAATGTCTGAACAAAAAGATACTTACAGAAACATTTCAGGATTAAGGGGGTGAACACAGAGTAGACCCTGATGAGTACTCAAGTTTAGATAATGAAATTAAGTGGAGTGCAAGACGAGATAAGGCAGAATTCTTGTAAAAACAGGTGGATGATGCTGACTAAGCCGCGTATTCAAGGAGTGGCATTGGTGTTGAGGTAGCCAGAGAATTATTAATGAAGTATTCATGAATGAAGAGAAAGAGAAGAAAATACCCATCAAAAGGAGGGGTGGATCATTAATAACATCAGACAAGAAAAAATAAACGTTGGATAAAACATTTTTGTTAGGTCCGTAACAAGAGTTGCGAGAAGATAATTTGATTGACATAGCAGAAGCTAATTAATGAATTCATGCTTTTTTAAGCGAACTCAGTAATAAAGAAACTTTGGAGGTGAAAACACCTGCCAGGTAATGGAATCAGTGCAGAGATGATTTTAGCCGTAAATATAATGATACCTTGCATACTAATAAGGCTGTTTCATAGAATTTGGCTTAGAGAAACACAGGATGATTGGAATTTGGAAGTCACTGAACAGTTAACAAAGAAAGGTGACTTGCTTGAAAATGGTAATTACAGAGGCATTGCACTTTGATTGGTTTCGTGAAAATATTCTGTATGCTCATCCTCAATAGACGAGATGAAAGTACCAAGAATTGAACAATTTGGTTTTAGAAAAGGCAGGTGTACAGATAAAACATTTTTATGTTAAGAATACTGGATAGCAGTTTCAGGAATTTACATGATCTTTTCAAACGGCTTTTGTTGATTGTGAAAGGACATTCAACTGACCAGTATTATGGGAAGGCTTACATTATGGGATCGATACTAAAGATATAAAGTTAGTTGAAATTATAATATGATTTTAGAAATATTTTCTAATTCTGCAAACATTACAGGATAGGAGATATACAGTATTTATAAGAGTAAAAATTTCACTGGGGTCAATATTCCCTCTTTGCCGTCGCTTTCATTTGACATGTTTTCAAAAGAAAAGCAGGGTGCAACATTCTGTTTATGACAGCTTTGAGAAAGAAGGTAGTCTGCTCTGGTTCAGACTTTGCATTTTTCATGAAGAAGCTAACAAATTGTTCAAGATGATTTCGGGTTTCTTGTAGAAAATTGATTCATGATTTGGCGTATTTGTTCATGCTGTATTTATACTCTTTCACAACTATTCAACACATTTGTATGTCGTCCGTTTATATATACGAGTATATATATATATATATATATATATATATATATATATATATATATATATATATATATATATATATATATATATATATATATATATATATATATATATATATGTACAGTGGAAAGATACTTTTTGTGTTGTGTGTTGTTGGTTTGGTTACTGGGCAAAAATTTATGTTCGCTTTGGCAAAGGAATTTATTCTCCATAACCTTTATAAATAACTTTCCATATCAGTCACTTTTGCGCTCAAATGCATGAATCTGCGGCCATTTAAGTGGCTCATTACCTTTTAATCATTGTTATCTGGGATCATGTAGAGCATTTTAATCTGTAGCTATTATAGTAAATTCACAGATGCTGCTTTAAGGTATTGAGATATTAAGTGTTATAGATTTATGTGGATGTCACGAATACATCTAAGTAATTCAGTGACAAAAATTGTTTCTAAAAATTAGATTTTAATGATCCCTTTTCTGTATTTCTAGGTGAGTACATGGAAGGGGTCTAGAGAGAGGTAAGACTCTGTATGGTGTTTTATCATTCTGTATTACAGATTTTTTTTATTACAGTATATGTATATATGTATGTATTATATATATATAAATATATATGTATGTATACACACTTATATGTATGTATGTATGTATGTATGTATGTATGTATGTATGTATGTATGTATGTATGTATATATACAGACTTATATATTTGTATGTATGTATTTGTTTATGTATGAGTGCTTCTTAGTTTCCCCATTCCATTGAAGAGACCCTTATCCTTTTATGCCAAATGTATTTGCATCTTGATTATATCTGTCGTGTTAAATCACATTTAACCAATATATTAAATCGTTGTAGTAACAAAGATAATTATACTGGCGTAATTGCTTCATTAATTGAATTTAATTGCATAATTCTTTTTAAAATCTCTGAAGAAAACATGGAGAAAGTTAAGTACTCAAATATATATATTTTTTATATATATATTCTTTTATGCCAAATGTATTTGCAGCTCGATTAAATCTGTGTCGTGTTAAATCATACCTAACTTGATGATATCGATGTATTAACAAAGATAGTCATACTAGTGCATTTGTTTCATTAATTGAAGTCAGGTGCATAATACCTTTTGAAATCAGTGACAAAAAAATTGAAAAATGTTCAGAGCTCAGATTCCCACTAATAAAGACCGTTGTAGAATACGGAATTAAAAACATATTTGATATGATTAACATTTAATGCTGTTAGATTTAATACTAAAGTGCTGTGATAATTAGAAATAGGTTCTATTGACGAATAGATTATGTTGTTGTTTCGGGAATGGACGTAATTTAGTGTTTTTTTCTCAATACTTTAATACAAAAAATCGATGGGAAAATGAGGGGTAGTGTACCTTTTCCATCTCTGAGTTTTTTAGTAAGCATTCATTATTACAGAACTGATTAAAGGACAAAGTTCATGGTACAGTATTCATTACACCTTTATTACATGAGTGTTGAAAGAATTTTTCTGTGGTATTTTTTCGTTTTAGATTTATGTATTTTTTGGGTCGATAACCTTTGTTGTATCTGGGATATGAATAAAATCGATCCATTCAAAAGCCTTAAGAAAAATACAGTGAAATGCTCAGACTTCATCTCCTTTTTCTAACCCAAATGGATCATTGGCATTTAAGGGCAAAGAGTGAAACGAATTCATTCGCCAGGAATTTGCAAGAGAGCAGGAAGGGTGGGGATCGATGCCACTTGGAACAAACCTATAGTCAAACGGGAATCGAATGGTAGGTTGGATCTGGGCAAAATTAAACTGCCCTACCGAATCAAATATGGGAGAATAAATCTGCTCCAGGGGATATTGCCCATTGCCCTTTTGATCCTCTTAATACTTAATGTAGGCTTCCACGGATTAATAGGGGGGATTTTGGTCTACCAATTTGTTTTATATAATTGTGTCTTTCTTCATTTATATATGTTTTTATGCATATGTTAGTTTGCTTATATGCAAGTGAATGCAAATTAGTATTATTTGCTTTTAAAAGCATAAAAAGCCATATATATATATATATATAAATATATATATATATATATATATATATATATATATACATATATATATATATATATATATATATATATATATATATATATATATATATATATATATATATCAGTTACTGAACATGGCTCATCCTAAAAGTTATATATATATATATATATATATATATATATATATATATATATATATATATATATATATATATATATATATATATATATATATATATTATATATATATATATATATATATATATATATATATATATATATATATATATATATATATATATATATATATTATATATATATATATATATATATATATATATATATATATATATATATATATATATATATATATATGTATATATGGATATTGAGCATGTTTCATCCCAAGATTTTCACTGATTAATGGAAGATTAACATTATTCATAGGCAACTCTCGGAAGGGCATAGGCAACAGACAATGTTTCATATATATATATATATATATATATATATATATATATATATATATATATATATTATATATATATATATATGTATGTATGTATGTATGTATGCCTGTATATATTTTTTTCTTTTCTGTGAACGACAGGTAATTGAATGGACCAATGATCTAGCCCTCATCTGTAAGCTAATGTTACAACCCATACTGTAAGAGTATTATGTAAAATTATGTATATCTGATTACTCATTAATTAATGATAATTGGATAATTGGTCCATTTAATATCTCGGGATCCGCACGGTATGAAAAGGTGATCCAAGCGCTTGTAGGAAAGCTCTTGTTGCGTTAACGATTTGTATACGTTTTATGATGCTTTTGAGTTTGACGTGAGTGTTCCAGTTCTCGATAATTATTCATAGCTTGTTGAAACAAATTTTTTGTGTTGATTGTCGACTCCCATAATCTTCCGGCTGTCGGAGAGGCTTTGCTTAGACTTCTATTTGGAAGAAGTTCTCTCCATTTAGTATGTGAACTTTGATCGGAGTTTCAGAGGAGGTCTTGATCAGCTCCCCAAGTCGACTCAGTAATTGCCTAACAGCACTGTCACAGGTATACAAATAATAATCGTGTTTATAGTTATGGTTATTGGCGCTTCCTAAACCTGCCTCTGTTTCATTCAGCATGGTATTTACACTGTCCCCCAAATGTTAGTCACCTAATCTTTCTTCGGCAATAGTTATAAACTCTTGACTTATTAATGCTGTTTTTATTAAAAATAGTTTTTCGATGATATATATTGTGAAAAGGTGAGGTAGATCAAGCCTCTGCCATACCATTCTGATAATAATTTGTATAACTGAAAGCCACTATCTATGATCTTGCAAAGGCAGCCACTGATTTTCGTTATTGCAGACCCCTTGCTGTTAGAGGTGCTGGTGTTGCAAAACCAGAATGGTGTACGATTGAGTGAGCTTCGTTATATTAAAACATCTCTGATATTATTTATATATATATGAATGTATCGCCCACCAGTGATTCTGGGAACTTTGAGATCGAATCCGGTCGGCAAGATACGATTCAGGTCCTTTCTTTGCAAAGCTCCGAAAACAAAAACTATGGATTTTTGCAGAGGACGGACCTGAATTGTACCGGATTCGATCTCAAAGTTCCCAGAATCATTTGTGGACGATACATATAGATATACTGTATATATATACATACATACATGCATACTGTATATATCGTCCCTACCTTGTAGCCAGTCGAATGCGGTGAGTATAAGTGACATACTTATTAGCATTGAAAAACACTCCTAAAACGATTAACACTGAAAGAGCTTTGTCAAATACACACATGCACAAAGATATATATATATATATATATATATATATATATATATATATATATATATATATATATATATATATATATATATATATATATATATATATATATATATATATAATTTTTTTTTCATAAATATTCCCTATCGCTCTGTCTCCCTCCCTCAAAAATCCGTATCGCGTGGAGCGTTATAAAAAAAAAAAAAACCCTTGCTCAGTTTTCCGGAAGCAGGTGCGCACGATGGAACGGCATCTTCTTCAGCGCTACTTATCCTGCGGTATAGAGTTCGTGGCAGATGTTGCCTCCGCCTTAAGCTTACTTTAGGAACGACACATTTCCAAACTTTTTCGCCCCTCGAGAAGTTACCGGAGGCAGAGTTGCCGCTTCATCCGTAACGGGAGCAGCTTCCCCGGATGCGGAAAACTGCCCTTGTCATAAAGCAGAAAGTGACGTGAAAATGATACCGAACTGGCAGTGTCTTAGTCAAGGAGGGGAGAGAGAGAGAGAGAGAGAGAGAGAGAGAGAGAGAGAGAGAGAGAGAGAGAGAGAGAGAGTCTTTATGTTGCAGGTCTTTGAAGATTTATGTCTGGCAGCCCTGTTCTATTCATTTCTGCCATACCAGGCAGTATGATTGCTTTCACTTTCGGATGCTTCTTTTTTTGCCACTCTGGTAGTTCTTTTTTTTTTTCAGTGTCGGTGACCTTTAATATGTCATGTCGTGGACG
>NC_089787.1:32980623-32983123 GCF_040412425.1 Macrobrachium rosenbergii | reverse complement strand
CAGAGTTGCCTAATTAGCCTCAGCGCACTTGAATTCGCCCCCTTCCTGAAATTCTGAGGCCTGAGAAAGGTCACATTTATGATTTTGTCAGTTTTGGGCTTCAGGTGTATTAAGAGTGTGAACTAACATATTGTGATTTTCCATTTTTATTCTGTAATCTCTTTTTCTTTTCATATCCATGTTTATAACATCGTGACTACAAAGTTAAGTGATGGGATGATTTTATGTTTGTGTGTCCTTAATTACTTCATTGTCTTAATTATTTACGTAAATTATTCTCAGATTATGAAGTACACATCCGACAGTTATTTACCTAAGTTGTTCTTAGATTATATGGTTTCTGTCTCCAAATTATTAACGTAAATTGTCCTTAAAACTAAACATAAAGGCATCAAAATTACCCTGTCTTGAAAAATAAATCTTTTTAATAAGGCAACTAATTATAAATACATTTATTAAATGTTATTAATACATCATATGAACAGCAATGGCCATAATCATATTCATTTACTCCTCATAAGTTAACAAAATATATGGATAAAATCAAACAAGTAAAAAATGCGCCCAAGTTTCTTCGAAGCAATCGAGTTTTCTGTACAGCGTATAATGCTGTATGAAACTCTCAGCCACGGCCCATAAAGCTCTCAGCCGCGGTCCATGAAACTTTCAGCCACGGACTGGTGGTGGCCTGTGTTGTTGGCGCCATGCGCACGATTATGGCTAAATTTAACCTTAAATAAAATAAAAACTACTGAGGCTAGAGAGCTGCAATTTGGTATGTTTTATGATTGGAGGGTGGATGATCAACATACCAATTTACAGCCCTCTAGCCTCAGTAGTTTCTAAGATCTGAGGGTGGACAGAGAAAGTGCGGATGGACAGACAAATAGCCATCTCAAGAGTTCTCTTTTACAGAAAACTAAAAGGGCAATAATCTCGTGTCTTCAGCTCAGTTTTCGTTTGATGTTGGTGCAAAATATACTAGCAATCCTCATGAATACTCATCCCTGATGCACTCACAAGGAGACAGTTGTTTAAATCGTTTATCGTAAAGAGCGAATTAAGACTGAATGTGTCTTGTTTGATCGGTAAAAACAGGGCAACCAGAGATGCTACCAGTTGTTGCCTTGTGCAGTTCAACATTTGAACGAAAAAATTACGAAAAGAAAGGTTAATCCAGCATCAATGTCTCATTTCGTCCTTGTTTCGAAATCGCTTGATCACTGGGATATTTTACCATTGGGTGCACTGTCAAAAAAAAAAGTAGATATATTCCTGACTTTATTATGTAGTAATTTTGCTCTTCAAGCTGTAGAGAATACTTTTACTTCTCTGACTGAGGAAAGTTCATATTCAGAATCCTGTGTCATGGGCCTTTTCGTAGGGGAAAGGTTGGCTGCAGGACGAAAGTGGTCGTTTAAAGAACAGATGGGTCTGACATACACTTTTCTAAGTTTCAGTACTTCATGAATTCAGTCTACCGTCCTTTAACATTCGTGCTTCTTTCTGTACCATTTGTAACTCAAAGCCTCGAAAAAAAAAAAAAAAAAATATTCGGATCATATTTCTATTTCAGACCAAAGTTCGATCCATATATTTTTGTCTCTCTTCCACCAGCAACGTTATAGTCTACACTTCCTAGAATTGATTCATAACCTTACGTTTGTAGCGACAAGGATATTGCAGTATCCTTAAAAGACAATTCCCCGTTCCTAAAGAATGTTTAATGGGAGATTGAAATTTACGGCCGTGGAGTTCCACATTGTGATAAAAATTTCTTCTGTAGGATGTTCCGTCATTCATCATTTATTTTTCCATTTCATTTAATTTATAATGTACTTTTTTTCAAGAGGAATTCGCCTCCGTTTTTTGGATTATAAATCTAGCCCTAAGTAAAATTCAAAATGAAAAACAAAATGAATGTTGCAAAACATCTGGAGGTTATTATATAGCAATTCTGTCTGAAATATTGCGATGTATTTTCCTCCCCTCTTTGTTGTAGGAAAATGAAACGGGGCGAAGTGTTTAATTAGCTTGTTTTTATCATTACGATCCATCCTGCCACCTTCTTTCTGTTCCTGTTATTGGTTCCTTAAAGCACTGGTTATTTAACATATTTATGCATATAGTATCTTACTTTCACAGGTGCATTCATATTTGAGTATTCTACTCATGTTATTTACTAATTCCGCCGTCATTTGTTTATAATCTTCAGCAATTCTTTTTTCTCATCAAGATTAGTTACTAACAAGGACCTAAACATTTATGTCAAGTGTGCTTCTGCTAAAAGTGAATCATCTTCTACTTAGTACCATCTTGCATTCACGAATCTATAATAGTCTTGAGTGTTCGGATCATTTGCTTTATATCATTTCTGCTCTTTATTAATGTAATGTGTTCCTGGTCCTCCTTATCGTTTTTTGTTTAACCTAAAGCATTAATTTTCATACATTTAATCCCCAATTTTCTCCTTAGACTCAATATTTAGAAGTGCATTATT
>NC_089787.1:32965623-32975623 GCF_040412425.1 Macrobrachium rosenbergii | reverse complement strand
ACATATTTCCACGCTTCTGGGATAATAAAACCCCTTCTTTCTAATACCTCTTTCTCTTCATCTGTCCAGCTCCTTGGAGAGACTCCTCTCCTAAACATTCTGAATAAATTCTCTTTTTTACACTAACCTATCTTGGTCGATTCTCTTTCTTCGGACGTAACCGAACCACCTCAAAATACCAAGGTCCATTCTTCATCTGCGCGGAGTTGATTGCCATTTCTTCTAGGTATCTTCATATTTCTCACCGTCTCAATTCATCTTATGCGGCACAAGTTTCACAAACAGTTCTTCCCGACAGCCTCAAGCTTTTTTGCACTCACTGGATTACATTACCTCTTTATCAGTTCCAACATAATTTTTTTGTGGGTCCATGTATGCCACATACAAAAAGTCTCTTCTAAATTATTGCCTTTATTTGGATACTTTGCACTTCCAAAAGCCGTTTCTTCTCTTGGCTAACATCATTCGCCGGCAGTGACCTCATGCCATGCCTTGTAGTTTTACTGCAGGTTAAATTAATGCCACTGGGGACCTGTATTGCCTTCCAAGTATATTAGCATAGAGCTTGACAGACTGATCTTTTAACTTTTGGTTATTTTGCTTTGTTGTCTATAGGCATTGCATTGGATGAAACTATGTTAATGCTAAATCTTGTCTCATGATCGAAAGAAAAGACAAATAATCTCTTTATGTAATTATAATTCCAGTTTTCCCCTTTTTTTAGTTTTCTGAAAAGAAAACTATTGTGCCTGCTTTGTCTGTCCGTCCGCACTTTTTCTGTCCCCCCACATAACTTAATAACTATTGACGCTAGAGGGACGCAAATTGGTTTGTTGATCATCCACCCTCCAGTCATCAACCATGCCAAATTGCAGCCCTCTAGCCTCAGTGGTTTTTATTTTACTTAGGGTTAAAGTTAGTCATAATCTTGCGTCTGGCAACGATATAGACTGCGCCACCACTGGGCCGTGATTAAAGTTTCATGGGCCGCGGCTCGTACAGCATTATACCAAGACCACCGAAAGATAGATCTATTTTCGGTGGAGTTAATTATAAGATGTACAGAAAACACGGTTGCGCCGATGAAACTTCGGCGCATTTTTTATTTGTTTTATCGTTAACCACCAGTGATGTTGCAATGTTATTCTAGTTTTAATCCGACGGCTAATGAATTTGCCAAATAAATGAGGAAAAAAAGTTGATTGGCTAATCAAATGTACTTAAGAGTGTCTGCTGAGCTGTACTTAATCTTTAAAGCCCACGTAAATTAGTTTTGAGATTTCCGGAAATTAATGCCTTGTCGAGTAAAAAAAAAAAAAATTGTAAAAAGAAAATGTTTCCAGAATCATGGCAAGTTTAAAGTTGCAGTGTTGTCTGGTGAATTCATTAGGATTATGACATTTCCTGAGTAAAATTTAATGTCAGTAATTTGGAGTTTTCTCATTATAATGGAATTTATAATTATAACGGTTATTCTTTCCGACCGGTTCCATTAGTGGGACTGGTACCATTATGTGACAATGGTTCTTCTACCTTTATTAGCATTTTTATGCTCAGCATTTTTCTAGATATTTGTTTGTCATTTTCCTTAATGAGATTTCCTTTTCATCAAAATTTTTCTCTTACTGTGTGTGTGTGTGTGTGTACGTTGAATTATTTAATTCATTCATTATAATCAGAAAGGTAACAGAAAAGTAATCTTTTATGACATCAACAAGAACGAAAGTCAGAATTTTCACGCTTTACTAAGTAAGAGAGATATTTATTAGCCATGCTCATTTCTTGCTCACTATATTATCATTGATAATGAAAACTGATTCACACTTAAATTGAGACAAAATAAAAAAAAAGACGATGATGCTTCATACTGAACGATATTGTTATAATTTCTCTTCAACACACGAGCATGCACTATCTCAAGAAGTGTGAATTTTAAAGGGGATTTTAGAAGTCGCCCAACTTGGTACTTTCGTTGTGAAGTGAGCGTCCTAACCTCTAGGCCTCAAGTACCAAGTGAAAAGTTCCGGATTTGCATCTTAGGAAAGGTTAACCATGTGGGCACAATCCAGTACAAATTAATTTTTCTCTGCTTGATTAAGCTGTAAGTTGGGTATCTGGTACTTATACGCCAGTGATGCCCTAAATGAAGGTTTAAAAAGAGCATAGGGCTAGCAACATCATCCCAAAATATTTTCAGAGGACTGGAGGGAAGGCCTTTTCTATTGCCAAATTCTTGAAGTAGAAAATACATAAGGTATATATATATATATATATATATATATATATATATATATATATATATATATATATATATATATATATATATATATGTGTGTGTGTGTGTGTGTGTGTGTGTGTGTGTGTGTGTGTGTGTGTGTGTTTGTATAAAACGTTTTGAATGGATTTGACTATCTTATCTGATGTAAGAATTCAAAAAACCTTTATTTTCATATGGACTGATTTTGTGATTCGACTGTGATTCTAACATGAAAAAAACAATAGCAATAGGTGTTTGTGGTTTCAAAAAGAGCTTTAAATCATATTGGATATTAAAAGTTAATTTGCCCATCGACAGGCGGGTTTAACAAGTGTGCCAGAAGTGGAGTTATTTTTTATTAATTATTATAGAATGTTGAATTTTACTCATCTAACTGCATGTAATTGAAGGTCACACGAGTTTTTAATTAATTCGGAAATGCTTTACCGTTAATAAAGTTTTGAAATATGGTGGCATTGAAGTTGCTTGTGGGTTAACAGAAATTTAAGCTAACTGTTGAACTGCGTCTATTCAGTTTGTATGCGTAGAAAAATTCAGTGTACAACGAAGGTGGAGTAGGCTTTGTTTATCCAAGGTGTCTAAGAAACAGAAATGTGCCAAAGATTGTGTCTCAGAGAAGACAGAGAGTAATGTGCTTTTTCAGACTGTTTCCATTGTTCTATATTATAAGGATGGATTAAAAAAAAATACAGTGCAAGAATTGGTTAAGTGTCTGACTGGAAAACTATTACTGTTTCCTTACAGGAAATTTCGAATGGTTAATAATCACACAATGCGTAATATAAAGAATTATTCGCCAGTATCACTTAAAACTCAGACTTATTGTACGTCGTTTTCTGTTCAATTTCCATAACTATATGTTATATTTAGAATAACAATAATCAAAATTAAATGTTATGTGGAACTGTTGTATTATATAAGATTTTTAATTCCTCGTTATCGTTATTGTTTTTCCACTTCCTCCAAATTGAACATCTTTATTTTGAAGACTATGAAGAACAATCGCGTCTTTAAAGATAGAATAAAATAAGACTCCTTTCTTTGATGTAAATATTGTTAAAAATATGCTTAAAATCTGTAATCTTAACGAGGACTGCTGTCCTCAGCGATGACTATTTTGTCATATCCCGTGAGCCAGTGAATCGTTTCAGAGCAACACTGTCGTACCATGTCTTCCTTTTTAGTTTTCTGGAAGAGAGAACGATTGAGATGGCTTTTTGTCTGTCCGTCCGCCCTCAGAGCTTAAAAACTACTGAGACCAGAGGGCTGCAAATTGGCATGTTGATCATTCACCCTCCAGTCATCAAACATACCGAATTGCAGCCCTCTAGCCTCAGTAATTTTTTTTTTTTATTTAAGGATAAAGTTTGCCGTAATCGTGTGCCTGGCACCGCTATAGATGCCGACAACACAGGCCACCATCTATGGCTGAAAGTTTCATGGGTCGCGGCTGAGAGTTTTATGGGCCGTGGCTGAGAGTTTCGTACAGCATTTTACGCTGTACAGAAAACTCGATTGCACCGCATTTTTTTGTATTTATACGTTTCTGTTGATTGGTCATGATAGTTATTGCAAAACAAATCATGGTACTTGTAAACAATTACTGGCGCAACATTACCGTGACATATATTTCTGATACACAAATGCCATTTCAGTATGTAGAATCGTATAGTTTGCACGTACTCTGATTTGGTTAGAATGACTGATAACAGAAACGTGTACACGCTTCCACATACAAAAAAAATCGAACATGGTATGAAACAATAACATCCTCTGTTTACCTTTTGTAGCGAGTGTTTACAAGTCTCTGTAATCAGACATGCAAAGTAATTGCAAAGAAAAAAGTATGTGTAAGATATAGTTTTTTATATTGAAATGACTTTCAAATGTCAAAAATATATTTTAAGGGGATTTTATACCACTAGATACTTACATTCCAAAGGTGAAATATGCTGATAATCGCTTCGGAAAAGGACGAACATTTTGAAGGAAGAAATTTCGTATTGCTCTTAGGGAACCAGACAAAGAAACGGGAAAAGAATAATAAATGGAAGTAGTTCAAACGTCACTGCAATTAATGTGCTCTTAAGCAAATAAAAGGTATGATCAAAGCTTTTCGAGATTAGGCGCGAGTGCTCTTAAAAACTATTTTACGATAATAGGGTTCAAGTGCCGATTTTGACAAGTCTTTGAGGTGAAGCGTATTGCGTGACCCTGTACATGAATGTTAAGAAATATAAGAGTATTTGAGCTGGGTAAATTGGTTGCTATCTTTTAAGTGAAATATAAAGGGGTAAAGTTGCTATCTTTCAAGTGGTATATAACGAAATAATCTCAGCATTAAATTATTTGGCCCCTCCCCCCTCCAAAAAAAAAAAACTTGAGCTGGATAAATTTGTTGCTATCTTTTAAGTGAAATACAAAGGGGTAAAGTTGTTATCTTTCAAGTGGAATATAAGGAAATAATCTCAGCATTAAATTATTTGGCCCCCCCCCAAAAAAAAAAAAAAAAAAAAACTAGCGTTGCCAAAGACTAGTAGGAATATTCATAAATATCGGGTTGAGACGTTAAACACATGGAACGATAATTACGTACCTTAATAAAAAAAAAATTATAATAATGGTCAACATAAAGAAGAGGAAGCAAGGACAAGGTTTCCCTTTAATAGTTCGATAATGATGAACTGCCTCAATTACACTCGAACCACTTTGAGGGATAAATGGTTCCCATTAATTTGAGGTCTCATTTCCCCTATGGGCACACGCTGTGTGTGGTTTGGCGGTCAGAATTAATCTGCTCGTCATAAGGGATATAATTGTAGAATCCTGCATAATGGGCTTATGCTCCAAAAGTGAAAGGTTTTAATGAGCGAGTGTTAGGTGGATGCGACGAAATCATTTCTGTTAGAGAGTCCAGCTGTTCCGGAATTCGGGAGTCTGACCAAAGGGAATTTAATCGAACTACATGCAAGAGGCTTATATAATTTTTATTTATTTTATTTTTATTCAGTAGATGAAACCTATTCATATGGAACAAGCCCACGGTGCCATTGACTCGAAATTCAAGCTTCCAAAGAATATGCTGGTTTCAAACTCCAAATTCAAGCTTCCAAAGAATAGGTTGGTTTCACCCTCTCACCACAGACCCCACACCGCGGCAGTAACTGATCATGATACAGTCACAGATATTTCATTACCCTAGGGGAGGCGTGAACTCTTGACATCTGGGTGGCATGCCAAGACACTAACCACTGTACCAGCGACCAGTTAATGTCGTTCAGCTGTTATTGAATCATACCATTTTAAAATGTAGCATTTTATAATATTCATATTATTCTTTCATGGCTTTTTTTTGCTCTAGTATAAAACCAGAATCCAATCTCGTTATCAGCATAAAGAAGGCGAGTAAGTACATCAAGATAAATCATGCTAAAGGCAAAATTAGCTTTTACTTCACTCCTCCTTAAGATTGTTTTTAAGCCATATTCTCTCACAGGAAATCCTTTAGGCTTCAGAGATGGTGAAGAACGACCTTGAGTAGTCGAGAAAAAACGGGAAATGGATTTGCCTCATCCTTTTTATTTTGTTCCTTGACTTTCTTCGTAGTTCTCCATTTTGATTCATAACATATTTCATTATTGCCACTATTAATCTTATTCTACCCTGTGGAATCTAAAAACATGCTCACATGTTTACCATAACTCTTTTTATCGCCTAGGTTCAATTTTTAAGGAAAAGATGAAGATTATAGCTATGTTCTTCCATTAATTCTATACCTGGAAGATGAACAGGTGAAGCTTTCAAGATATACACTGTTTTCGTAGCATATGTGGCACAAGGAGAACAAAAATGGAGATGAATATGGAGTTCAGTAGAAATTCAGGGATATGTAGAACGGGCAAAAAGGTCGGTGTATATAAAAGAATAGATCAAAGTGTTGGGAGATAGTTTGATCCTGAGGACGGTAGGTATGTGAAAAGTGTCTTATTCAGAAGTGTTTCGGAGGCAGGAAAAAAAAAAAGAGGAAGACCTAGAGAGTGCTGGAAGATGTGTGAGTGAGTTTGAGTGAGTTCACTCGTGCGTGTTATTCCTTTCTTGAGGCCCTGTCAAACGGGCACATTTTTTTAGGGTCCTCTTTGCATCTCGCTGCTGAAGCCTTTTCAAACTCACGTTCGTCTTCTTGCAGCCGAAGGTGGTTACCTAGCAGGAAGAAATTTAGAGTAAGCTTCTCCAGTACTTTCCTAGCTGACTGTAATATAATGTAATCAGAACAAGAGACGCAAGATTAACCAGTGCAAATAAATTTGAATTGAATAAATTTTTGGGATTACCTGTGTCGAGAGGAGGCTGACAAGTGCTGTGGCAAAACACGCAGAAAGCTGACAAGTGTCTTGTAAGTGAAACGTTTGAAGTGGTAGAATTTTTAATGAGATTGAATTGTATTAAGTATATGACTTGGTCAAATGCATGTAATGTTGCTCCCCGAAGTGTTGTTTGCAGTTTAAGACAGCCAGGAATATTTTCATGCTCAAAATGAATTATTCCTCAGCGATGAATTATTCTTTGAATATTATCATTGACTTTGATTTTATTGATTATTATAAACACACACACACACACACATATTTACGCACACATATATATATATGTATGTATATATACATATGTGTATATATGTGTGTGTAATAAACTTCATACCAGTAGAGAATTTATTCTTTTTTGATAATCTAGAGAACTACTGTTTTTTTTATAACATTTTGTTTACATATAACATGGATTAACGTTAAAGCATTACAACTTACTGTTATTTATTCGCAATACATTTTTATAGAGGTATGCGCTATTCTGAAATACAATGGCCATGATATCGTTTCAAAGGAAATTGATAAATTCACCAGGAAAACTTTTGTTTCGTGTTCGATAGTATGAACATTCATTGGAAGCTATTTTGTTAATAAATAAATTAACAAATACAATATATATGTTATATATATACATATATATATGTATATATATATATATATATATATATATATATATATATATATATATATTATTCATTTATTTATATTACTGCAACTGTTATCTTTTCTATTTTACAAAAGCATAATGACTGGACGAGAAATCCTTCCTGATATTATTGGCAATTACTTTACATAATAGTGATGTAATATGATACAATTTATTCTAATATTAATTAAAATTACCATTTGCTGCAGCATATAACAAAACTGTTCAGGCTAAAATAGAATATAATTCTGTAGAAAGTAAATATCAGAATGGAATTTCACCTTCTGTTGTGTATTTCTCTTCCTTCTGTGTTTATTGTTATCTTCTGTAATTTGTCAGATGAATACTTTATTCTTTGGAAGGCAGGATTTCAAGTCAGTGGCCCCTGTTGGCTGATTCCATATGAATAGGATTCATCATGTGAATAATAATAGAAATAATAATTATCATTTTGTAGGTATTTCATTTTCTTTGAGATTACTAAATAAGATTTATTATCCAAGAGCGAATAGTCTGATTTCAAATAATTTCCAATGGTTGATTTAACTTATACTTAGCATATATGAATTTTAAGGTGAAAAACGTCATTAAGTTCTTATTACCGATAGATAGAGACGTTTATTATGTATTGAATTTTACGTATATTTCGTGACGGATTATCGTAAGTTTAAAGACTCCATTAAAAGATGAAAACTGAGTCTGGGAGCATTGTGTCGAAACCGGTTTTTTCCGACATTGCCAGAGATTTACTTCGCTGTTGCCAACAGAAACTACACTCGTGTTAATATTTTGTTCAATACGTAGCCAGGAAGTGAAAAGGGATACTTTGTTGAATACGTAACCAGGAAGTGAAGAGAAAATTTATTCCATACATATATGCAACTGAACCGTTTGATATAACTTATGTTAATTCTGGAAATTTGCATTGAAATCAGACTGATTCCTTGGAGATATCCGTTGGGAACATCAGAAAAATAATAGTAATATATTTGCGGTACGAAAATGCAGAGGTTTCAGATAAGAAAATCTGCTGGATATAACTTTCCCACTGTTGTTTGGTTTATACTTCTGATTAAAATCTTTCGTAGGGGAAGGAAACCCCGTTGTAATGTACGTGAAATACAATACTGCTGGCTGAAGAAGGGCTGTAGCAGTTTGGGTGTTTCGGTTGCAGAGTTGCAAGGTATTATCAAATGCATCAACTTATTTTGATATATGATACTGTCGTTTTGTAATATAGAATTTGTAAAGATTTATTACACAACTGTACGGAATTTATAAACGAAACTAACATAAGTGTGATTTACTTTGATGATTGGGATTAAATATATTTTCTTGAACTTTCTTTCATTTATAAAGAAGAGATTCATATTATTCATGGCAGGTATTTCCTCGTAAATGGTTAATGAGATTATATGTTATATATTATATATGTATGTCTATATATATATATATATATATGCATATATATATATATACAGTATATTACATATGTTGATTATATATGTATATATATATAGCGTAGAATTGTAGCGACCCCGCCCCCACATATGGAAGGTGCTTAACAAACAAAAATTGTAGGTACCAGAATTATGGTTTGCTGTCAGTCCTAAGCTAAGAGTAGTGCTTATTCAATAAAGGGCCATTTTTAACTGATTACGCGAGGTTCTCGAGAGAGAAGCGCTGTAAGCGTACTTAACAATGAAAACAGATTGTAATATTAATTGAAGTGATTTTGAAACCTGTATTATTAATCTAAATCTATTTGAGTGTCAAATTTATTTTAAGAAATATTTTAATGTACCCTCTGAATTTCATGCAAATAAAAAAAATTACCAATGATAAATTTAAATAATAACTGATGAATTATATTAATTTATATTGCTTTCTTTATTAACTGGTCATTACCCCAACAGAGGTTACTAGCATAATACCTGTCTATTATCACGCTCATTATTACTTATTCTTAAGCATTCTTTATTCTTTACTGGAACTACTTACTTTTGACAAATGCTCAAGGATGAAACTGAGGTGGTTCCTCATGAAATAAGTATAGCTTTCGTTTAAATCAAAGTAAAACGATACTTGCATGTATTTGGAAAGCAGCTGGTTCCGTCCAGAGCAATTGTGGACCTGTATGTATGAAAGGTGTTAATGCCTTAGATGGCAATAACGCGAATTTATCTTAAGATTTAAAACATAGTCGAGGGGAGCTGCTTATCCCCTTGACTGAAAAAGGTCTATTGATATGTAAGGAATCAAACGCCTTTACCACCTACAGAAACTTCAAAACACTGAGAATAGAAGCTAACTCTGCCATGAGCAACTTTGTAAAATGTATTATTAATTCACCTCTGCGTAGAGTAGTAACTTGGCAATT
Organism: Macrobrachium rosenbergii; assembly: GCF_040412425.1. Classification (NCBI taxonomy): domain Eukaryota; kingdom Metazoa; phylum Arthropoda; class Malacostraca; order Decapoda; family Palaemonidae; genus Macrobrachium; species Macrobrachium rosenbergii. The sequence continues at coordinate 32,965,955 of NC_089787.1, read as the reverse complement.
GCAGCATTTAATTACTATAATTATTTAGTCAGCCTTCCAGCACAAAGCCCGCTTGATGATGATATTAATCAGATTGTTTGACCATAAAGTATATAATGATTTCATGTGATGCACATTATAAAATGTTCACGAGAAAGTTGTTAATGAATTTCTCTTGCGCGTACAGGCCAAAGGTGTTTTGAAGTGCTCCAGTGATGGGATTAGCTCTGTAGAATAATGCAGGTAAATTGAGATAATTATCCTCTGATAATGGTGCTACACATAGGATGGATCAGTTGTTTTTATTCACCGATGACGGCGTACTATTCACGATGACTGGATACTGATTATAT
>NC_089787.1:32955623-32963123 GCF_040412425.1 Macrobrachium rosenbergii | reverse complement strand
CTTTGCGCTTCGACGTATTTTCTCCCATTTTCCGCTCCAGATTTGTCACTCTTGCGCGTGTCCTTTTTTTTTTCTACTCTCATACGACTTTCTCTTTGCCACTTCTGCCGCCCATTTCCTTTCGTTACTCCTGTGCTCTTCATATGTCTCATAAATTCTCTTTCTCTGTTCCCTCCCCACTGAAATCATTTGTTTTGTTTTTGTTACTACGTTCTCTCCTCCCTATTACTTTCCTCTGTTTTTTTCTCTTGATTTTAGTTCCTCAATTTCTGGTTCACTTTATCGTAAGTCAGATCGGCTTTTGAATTTTTACTCTCATCTCCCTTGTGTTTCCCTCCCTTGTGTTTCCCTCCCACGCTTAGCCCACATTTTCTCTCTCTCTCTCTCTCTCTCTCTCTGACACTAAGTCCAAGTTTTCGTTGTCTTTCTCGGTATTGTTATTTCTTTTCTGATACCCACATAGGTATCTTGATACTTTCATTTCTCAAACTGACCTATTTTAGAGGTTGACAGAAAAGGCAGAATGCATAAATAAGTCAGTATTTCCTTGGAAGGCAAAGAGAAATAGAGGAGGGAAACGTTTGCAAAGTTAATGTTCAAAATTGTGAAACCGGGTAACTTAACCAGTTGTACGTAAAATTACTTTCTCCCTAGCTAGGTGCGAAAACGGTGTTGAATTGCTACGTACTGTAATTAGGTCATTTGCATATATTTCATCTTTTTGGAACACGTATGGTGCTGGAATTAACTGGAATGCGGGTCAGTCATAATGGCTGGAAATTAGCAGGAACCTTTGGTGCCTGCAAAGAATTTTATCCAGTGCAGCTGTTACTGTGGAGAGCCGTGTTGGTATTCAGTTGAAGTTCCATTCCAGCGAAAAAGCAGAATTACTTGTTAAAAAAGTAAATAGAAAATAAATTAAAACCTGAGAATGTCTGATAATGAAGGTTCCATCCTGTGGAGATTATATCATCCTGGCCCTCCCATTTTCAATTATGATATGGTCTGGCGGAAACCTGATAGTCCACGTCTGTTATTTCTCTCTCTCTCTCTCTCTCTCTCTCTCTCTCTCTCTCTCTCTCTCTCTCTCTCCTTCGGTTTCTTCACACCACAGTCTACCAAAAACCAGATGCAAAATGCATTGCAATGTGTAATTTAGGTACAGTGGGTTAAATGCAAATTTAACTGAATAGTCATTATTGTGAACGGCGTGGCTTTAGTCTGTCTGGGTGGTCGGAATACAGTTATTTCTTCTTAAGAAACTCATCTTGCGTGTTCTAGTCGGTTATATTCTGTTTAACTCTGATTGAAGTTGTAATTGTCATATATGTTTTATGTATAGTGCAAAGTTGAAGAGAAAGAACATCGTTCAGTCGACAGTTTACAACTGTTACACACACACACACACAATCAATACTGTTATTTAAATTTGTCACAAACGTGTGTATCCGTGTGTGTGTGTGTGTGTTTGTTTGTTTGTTTGTGTGCAGCCTTCGTTAAATTTATACATTTTAATTCTGCGATTTACCTACATTTATATATATTTTCATTCATTATTTTCAAGCATTTTTCTTTAGTCTTTAATTGTTTTAGTTACTGCAGACAGTTATTTTTTCTTTCTTTTTTTTATCTTTTTTTACATACACGCAACTCTTATAATTTTGGATGGATTTTCATAATTTTCTGTGTTCAACTGACATGAATGATAAACTCTTAGAACGTGTTGTCTTTTACGGATCATAAAAGAAAAATTGCAGGGTATTCGCGGTATGCGGTGGCAGTTTTTGCTAATTCGTGACTAATCTTAAGGTTTAGATAATGACAGTTTGGCACGGTTCGTAGAGGGTCCTACTTTTATAGGAACATTTCATACTTACTGCGTGGCATTTCATAAGTGAGAGTTGATCGCTAAGAATCGTCAAGAATACTTGATACATACAATTATATTCTGACGCACCTAAAATGCATTTTTAACATGTCTAGAAAGGTCAGTATTGTTTCGTCGTCGAAGGTACGGTATGGTACATTGTTCTATGGGATAATGACATTTCATTACACGTGCAAATGTGAATCTTCTAATATTTAGTGTAAAGTGTAAAGTCGTCTATCATTTATCATTATCATTTCAGTAGATGAAACCTCTTCACATGTAACAAGCACACGGGGGCCATTGACTTGGAATTCAAGCTTCCAAAGAATGATGGTTTCATGATACAGAGCCAGTGATTTTTCATCTCCCGGGGGAAGGCGCGAACCCGCGACATCTGAGTGGCAATCAACGACACTAACCACTATACCAGCGGACCATCTATTAGAATCTCTTCAAAGATACGCCAAGACATATGAACACTGTCCGTTTTTTTATTTTGCTGGACATCCCACTTATATTGAGGATTACTTTTTCCTGCTAATTTTTTTTACACATTTTTTTTTTAGTAAGCAATTTTTATGTCATTTCGGTAGAGGATTGCTACAGTGAGGTGTTAGAAATGGGGAAAACTAATTTACAAGACTCAAGGCTGTAATACCTTTGTAAATCCTCTTTGTAAATTCAGTTGTCTTATCTTCCCTCGTCTTTTTAATTTCCAGCTTGGGAACTGAAAGAGCACATCTTAATTCACGTATACTCATTAGGCTGAAGTCTTTCATAATCCGAATCATGAACCTTGAGGATCTTAACCTCTCATCTAGCAAAGAATGAGATGTAGAAAAGTCAGAAACTCAAATAAGATCCTCTTCTGAACGTCGTAAATACCTGGTAGTTTGTCGGGGTTAGATGAGTTGCTAGTGGAAAATGTCACCAAAACTGAGAATTTCGGGAACTGTATAAGATACCTAGAAATCCTACAGTACCTGGAATGTTTTGGCAAAGCATCAAATCATTCTGAAACGTTCTTATAGGGATGGAAGCGAAGCACGGGTTAGAATATCTAGACCGGGAAATGTTGCTATAGCGCAGAATTGGCTGTGGGACAAGGGGACTTTCTGTCTCCATGACAGTTTATTATCTTTATGGGCGAGGTGATGGGAGAAGTCAGACAAAGGACATTAGATAGAGGTGCAATGGAATGTGGAATGTAAGATTTTTTGCAGGCGTCATAGTACTGTTTTAGAACAGTGAAGAGAAACGGCAGAAAGTAACAACAGTGTATGAAAGTGTTTGCAAAAGGAGGAATTTGAAAGTGAACATGAGCCGGAGTAAAGTTATGAAACTAAATGAAAACCAGGACGGTGATGATACGAATGCTCATATAGATTGGGGAAGAATGGAATTGGTTGGTTTGTAAAAGTATTTGATTGCAGATAATATAATGTATAATAGTATGTATAAATTTCTGTAAAGTTCCATTGACGTTTGTAAACGTTTTGGATATGAATTTTTAGTACTTTATACTTGCTAGTTACTAAAACCACATTTGTACTTTCAATATTTTCATATTTATGTTTATACGATATGTACGTCAGGGCGTTGTGAGGCTGTAATTCTGTAAATTTGTCTGCTGCGCTGTTTGATAATTTTGGGCACCGTGTTAATAAAGTTATGTATATTCTTTTAGGTTATCAGTTTGCTATATATTTCCCCACAATAGCTGTTTGTTTACATGCATAAACCGCTACGTAAAGTTAATAAAGAATATTTGTACTTACAATGGCAGCTGTGTATATTTCAAACTGCAGCGTAAACTCAGGTTTTTTTTTCGCCTTCCCATAACAAGCTCCATACCGAGGAACCCTGAGAAATCGTGGAACCACGGAGGAATTCCGAGTAGTCACGTGACTCCCCTGCAACCATGTTAGTATGGAGGCTTGGTTTGGACGGAGAAATTATGATTACATTCTTCCCGTGTTTAGGACTAAAAGGAAAGCGTCGAGCCTTCTTAATGACACTGCCATTTTGAAAGGATATACTAAAGTTCCGGCGCACTGGTAGTTAAGTGAAGCTGAGATGAAACTGTACGTTGCTCATGAAAAACCTGTAATATCCTAGTGCTTTCGTCTTTGCAATAAATAAGTTTCAGACTATTATTGTACTTGAGTTGAGAACATCTCTTTCTTCATTAATTATTGTCAACTTCTAATCAGTTGTAATATGTTTCTCTCCCTCCCCATTTTGTCTAACACGTAAAGGATATTATATATATATATATATATATATATATATATATGTGTGTGTGTGTGTGTGTGTGTGTGTGTATGTATAGTACTATATATATATATATATATATATATATATATATATATATATATATATATATATATATATATTATTTTTAAAATTCGTAAAACCAGGTGACCCGCCAATATAAACTGCCTATAGAACTACAACAAAGGTAGGGCACAAGAGGGTTATATTTATGTAATTCCAAACTTGTTTTGAAACAATTTAGTGTTTAATAAGAATTAGAGAAACTACCCGAAATATAATGCTCACTATGTTCCATGTATTTACATGTGAATTTTGTATTATATATGTGTGTATATACATGTATATATTGGTAAATATGTACAGTATATGTGAATATATATATATATATATATATATATATATATATATATATATGTGTGTGTGTGTGTGTGTGTGTGTGTGTGTATGTGTGTGTGTATGCATGTATATGTATATATGTATGTATGTTTATATACATATACATATATATATATACACATATATATATATATATATATATATATATATATATATATATATATATATATATATATATATATATATATATATATATAGCATGTCGCCACAACGTAAATGAAACAATGGAGTGCGAGATCTTTGCTGAAAAATGCCGTATAGTAAAAGCCTCCGATGTTTCACTTTCCTCGTGGCCAAATATTCTATATTTTATATCCCGCTTTTACTCCCGTGATAGAAGTCATATATACATACATATAGTATATATGCAGCATACATATACATATATATATGTATATATATACATATATAGATTTATATACATATTGATGAAGAGTTAGAGGAATTTATTTCTGGTGATAGAAATTCATTTCGCTATAATGTGGTTCGGATTCCACAATAAGCTGTAGGTCCCGTTGTAAAGTAACCAATTGGTTCTTAGCCACGTAAAAATAAGTCTAATCCTTCGGGCCATAGGAGAGCTGTTAATCAGCTCAGTGGTCTGTAAAACTAAGCTATACTTACATATATAGATATGTATGTATATGTATATAATGTATATATATATACATATATATATTATCTGTGTGTGTATGTTTGTGTGTCTAAATAATAATTTTTTACATATTTTATTAAATATATTTTCTCGATGAGTCAATCAATTGTTCGCTTGCAGTTTAAAGACAGTGAAAAGTCTGATGAGCAGAATGAAGCGTAATGAGTTCATAAGTTTAAAGATCAGGTCGAACAGAAGAATTAGTTAGTATCCTGTTAAGATACGTCTGACGTGTGGAACTTTTTATTTGAATCTGTGAGGAGAGAGAGAGAGAGAGAGAGAGAGAGAGAGAGAGAGAGAGAGAGAGAGAGAGAGAGAGAGAGAGGGGGGTTGGAAACCTGTTAAAAAGCAATTGAAAACCTGATATAAGAGCGTTATTGATAGGTCTGAAGTATTTTGACTGAAAGGCTTGAGCCCAACACTCAAGTAGTCTGAGCGAGAAGGATGTCGAGTTTCTTCAAGGGGAACCAATTGCTGGACTGAAATACCAATACCAGTTCCTTTGAAGTCGACAAACCCTTGCTTTTTGCAGTGTATATCCTTTCCATACCTTCAGTATTTTTCTCCCCGGTTATCTAACTTCAAACACTGTATGTGGGTAGGTTTCATTTTATATTCTCACAGTTACTATCCAAGTGAGAGTGGGTATTGGTAATTACTCCAGCGCTCAGTGCAGAATATAACTTGTTGTAGAAGATTGACGAGAAGGAAAGGAAGGTACTGATTACAGATGATTACATGAAAGAATAGCAACAGGACGACTAACTTCTCAATTAGTTACTTGATGGAAAAGTATTAGGAAAAGTATGAGAACGCTTTGAGAAAATATGGTGGAAATATTAATTTTGTCACGCTGTACTATCAACTTTTCTTGGATATAAATGAGGCAAATAAATTCGCCAGTTCCATATTGATGTGCACCAACTGTTTAACAAATAAATGATGTCACCCAGTGAATGATGTTACTACCAAGTTTCATGAGAATCAGTCCTTAAATTGTCACTTAATCCTGCAAAGACGCAGATGTATGTAGTGAGACCCTGAACTTTTCTTCAGTGTGCAGCAAACGTTAATTCGGGAGGGGATTGCTTAATAACTGCGTTTACCACTTATTATTAACATCTCTTTGTTAATTTTCACATTACTGTAAATTAGGGCGTAGGGACGCTGGGGATATCAAGTTTGTGGTGAGATAGCAATAAACCAATTGAATATGAAACTTAATTTTTCAGATTTCAAAAGAACACGGAGATAGGTTTTCAGAACTTCTCACCTCAAAATTAAAAATAAAGAAATTTAGAGTGAAAATTAAAAATTAAAGAAAAAAATTAAAAAAATAAAATAAAATAACTTAGATGGAAAATTATGCCAGATAGTTTCGTCCTCCATCGAGCCTGTTGAGTGGCTTTATTAAGGAGCGAGGTTCATTAAGTACGTAACTTAGGTCTCTGAAGTCATATGTTACTCGAAATCTTTCAATAATTGTTCCTATACTCATTCAAAGTCTTTGAGTCAAGGGCTTTTGAGTCCATGATGCCATGGCTGCGTAACTTATCGTTAACCTGACAACGCTCTCAATTTCGATTTTACCTGATAGGGTACAGTAGACGTGATGGCCGCGATCTTTTTTAAATCTAAATAATAAAAGGTTTTTGTAATTGGTATTATCCTTTCATATGGGCTTTCCTTTTTCGTTTCACTTTTTCATATTTCATTACTCAGCAGTGATATTACAAAGCAGTGAAGTGAAGGCAAGAGAAACCTATGTGTGAACCTTGTTGAGTTAGAGATATTTAAGAGTTAAAGGTAATTTTTTTCAGAATTATGTTACTATATTGTGTGTATATATATGTATATATAAGTATATGTATGTATGTATGTATGTATGTATGTATATATGTATGTATCCATGTACGTGTGTATGTGTGTGTATGCACAAAATGCAATGGCTTTTAAAACAATTTTTATTTTTCCTTTCTTTCACAGCTCACCGACGGATGCGCACTGTCACCAACTATTTCCTCGTCAATCTGAGCGCTGCCGATCTGCTGATGTCGGTTCTCAATTGCATCTTCAATTTCATTTATATGTTACACAGGTGAGTTAAGCCACTGATTCTATTTGAAGAGATGGAATTTCCAGTCTGAGATTTCACCAAATTTCAGGGCATTGTCGTCGAGACTGATCTCATTTTTTCAGTACTAGAATTTTTTTTTTATTTAAATTCACACACATGCATACTTATACATATACATGTGGTGTTTAGATGAGCAGGTATTTATATTCGTATAGAGATATTCAT
>NC_089787.1:32930623-32950623 GCF_040412425.1 Macrobrachium rosenbergii | reverse complement strand
AAAAGCTGCAGACATTAGTGACATAGTTTTAAAGTGTTTATTAAATGAGATGATTGAACGTGAAAGTTATGAAGTGTAAGATTATGTGAATATCTGAGAAACATTAAGAAGAAAAATTGATAGTAGCCAAGATGTTGTAGGGATGAAAGCAGTGGATTCATATAGGATTTTTGGGAGCAAACATAAAGAACAATGAAAAGGTTGGGAAGAGGTGATTCGCAGAGTAGATGAAGCAAGGAACTCTGAAATGCTGTATATCTAGAAGAGAAGATGTCTTGGGAGAATAAGGTGGAATGTTTGAAAGGGATTTTATAACGACTTTCCATGTAAGTGATGTGAGGATGTTGAATTTGAACGAAAGACGGATGTGGAAGCTGCTGAGACCAATTGTTTTCACGCGATAGTTAGAGTAAGAGCATTGAAAAGATGAGAAAAAGTGGTAAGTTAGGAAAACTTGTCGAATTATACATTTATCAGTTGTAATTCCTTTTGGGGAGAGGTCATTTCAAGGATAAAGTGAATCCAACAATAAATAGGTATGGTTTAATACTTGTGAAATGAACAAGTCACGCATGTGTAAATAACGAAAATTTATAATTAGTCAAGTCTTACAAACTTTATATTTCAAATTGAGTCAGGAAACTGAACGGCCAAGAGTCATTGCGGCCTAATACACATATATAATGAAAGTGACCAGTCTATAATATATATATATATATATATATATATATATATATATATATATATATATATATATAATGTATGTGTGTATATATATATAATGTATATATATATATATATATATATATATATATATATATATATATAGAGATAGAGAGAGAGAGAGAGAGAGAGAGAGAGAGAGAGAGAGAGAGAGAGAGAGAGAGAGAGAGAGATTTGTTTGGTTTTAAACTGCCCTCCATCATTTCTGTAAAATGTTAATAAAAAAGATTATTCTACTCACAAGTTCAAATTGTTAATTAATTTTGTACTTATTCGTACTGTTTCTAAGTAACTGTTTCCAGAATTAAAAGTTAAAAGCAAAATATCAACTTTGATATATCCCACAATTTTAGTTTCAAACAACTATAGTGTACGAATCTGCAGTCAGATGGGTGTTCACTTTGTGTCATCCACCTTGGAAACTGACAAAAGCAGTTCATAACACAAACTCCCTGGAACAAAGGCAACCTGTTCTTTGTACCAGGATGTTTACCACTAGGAAGACCGGTGCGCATCGCTTTATGCAGGGGTCCTCCTAGCTTTGTAGATAGTCTCTCCATGCTTTTAGGCAAAGCGGCGATTCTGCTAAATTCACGACCCTTTTGATACTCGTCCGATGCTGAGGATGAAACAAGGTCAGTGTGTTCGGCATATCCTTTTGACTCCACATCTCTCCTTTGAAGGCTTTTCTTTATTATCTGTTGAGGTGTGGTCCTGATTTGGATGGTTGAACATCACAACAAGAATCCTAGTAATCGTCATATTAACGAGTTTTTTCTGCAGATATCTATGAAAATAGTCGATTATAAAATGAACAATTACTTTCATGTAGGGTTCTCATGCTGTAATTATGTTAAAGTACTATAATTACATTTTAGTGGATAAAATTGAGCCATTAACGTAGAGGGTACACCTTACCTCGTAACCTTTTTATTTTATTACTACTAATTTCCTTTGTTTGGTTTCCGTAAAGTAAAAATATCTTTGTTCAGTGGCATTAATTTTCTTTGTTGTCCCATTTGTAATCGTTCAACGGAACATTTCGTTACCTGTTTTGTTAAAGGAATTAAGTTTACAAAGAAACAGTATTAGAAATACGTTTCGTCGACGTCTAATATATACTGTATATGTATATATACATACATACATATATATATATATATATATATATATATATATATATATATATATATATATATATATTATATATATATATATATATATATATATATATATATATATATATATATATATATATATATATATATATATATATATATATATATAATATATATATATGCATATATGCACACATACTGTATATATAATATATATGTGTGTGTAGATAGATAGATAGACAAACAGGGAGAGACAGACAGACAGACAGGAGAGAAATATCCCTAAAGGAAATCCGAGGGCGGAAGAAGTCCAAAGCTTAAAAAAGTACTGGAGAGGAAAAAAAGGGGATCACTGATTTCCCCAGAGTAGAAGTGGAAAGAGGTTGCTTGATGGGTATTTTAAGGCCGCTTGAGAGGACCAGAGACTTTCCCCTTTGAGTCCAACGGAAAGGCGGCCGAAAAAAAAAAAGAGTATTCCTTTGACTTCAATAGAAAAGAACTGTAAAAAATTACCTGTAGAAATTAGACAGAGAAATAATTTAGGACGGCGAGTCAGGATCGAGAGTAGAAATCACTGAAGCCACTGATCTGACGAAGACCTTTGATTCAGTCCTCCCCCCTTACTAAGAAAACAAAAGTTAGAACTTCTCACATATGAGAGCACTCAAGTCGGCGTCAAACTTTGATAATGGGTGGAAGAAAAGATTACAAAGCATCTAAACAATAAAGCCAAGTTGTTATAAGAGATCTCTTTAGGGAAGATTATTGTAACTTGAAAACCTGCAACGAACATACACAAACACACACACTTATATGTATATACATATATTGTGTACGTACGCGTGTGTACACGGGCTTATTACACTATATATATATATATATATATATATATATATATATATATATATATATATATATATATATATATATATATATATATATATATATAAATTTGAATATATAATGACTGTAATTGTGTTTGAGCGTTTGCTACTGTTGTTTATCAGTGTAGCAAGTGATTTGCACTTATTTTAAGAGTAAATTCTGTAGAGCAATTGGCGTTAATTAATTTCAGAATGATTCATCATTTCTTGATACTTTTGTTAAATTAATTGAATATTCCTGTGACTTGAAAGTTGTCGAAAAATGTTATTCCACTAAAACCAGTCAAGTTAATATTGTTTGGGAGAACTTCTAGTCCATCCCATGTATGCAGATTTTTTCTTAAGAATTTTTAGTTGATAAAGTTTTTAAGCTTCGTTCTGGATATATAATTCTTGATTAGGTACTTGTAAAGTCGAAAATTGATGACGAATGCATAATTTATACTTGAATAAAATTTCCATTTGTTATAAGTTTCTTGTACTTTACCCAAATATACTATAATCAGTTTTAGTGACAAAAATATTATCTGAAGCAGTTAAACGTCCCAAAAGGAAGTTTTCCGTTGCTGTAAGATGTGTCGCTGTGATGCGTCCCCAAGAAATTTTTGAAAAGTACTGAAGCACTAAAAAAAAAAAAAAAAATTATTGACATCCCTGACGTTCCCTGAAATTCTATAAATAAATTCCGCTTGCTGAAAAAAAGCTCTGATAAGAAATTAATTTTTGTGGTGGTGAGATTAAAAATTTTCTCGTTAATTTCTTGCATGTGAATATTTCCCCATAATTTTATTTTTAGTCGTGCAGAATTACATATCCCATTAACTCGATAGTGCCCCAAGCATATTCAGTGAAAATTACTTAGGAAAGATGAGATTTATCTCATGGTAATTGTTTTCCTCCTTTAATTAATGTTAATGTTTTTTACCGGAGAAGGTTGGTGAAGGGGGATGCTGCGAAATTCCATAACATTTATCTTTTGTTACGCGGGGCACTGTAGTTTAATAAACTTTGTTTCCACGCTTTTAAAGACGTTTTGTTTGTAGTTTTCTGTAAAAGAAAACTGTTGTGACAACTTTGTCTGTCCGTCCGCAATCTTTCTGTCCGCCCTCAGATCTTAATAACTACTGAGGCTAGAGGGCTGCAAATTGGTATGTTGATCATCCTCCTGGACTCCAGTCATCAAACATACTAAATTGCAGCCCTCTAGCCTCAGTAGTTTTTGTCTTATTTAAGGTTAAGGTTAGCCGTGGATCGTGCGTCTGGCAGCGCTTTCCGGAGGCGTGCGACGCACCTTAGCAACTGAACGCTGCACTGACCGGTGGTAGCTTATATACATCATTATACGCTGTACAGAAAACTAGATTGCGCTGAAGAAACTTAGGCGCATTTTTTACTTGTTTTATTTTTATTATTCTCAAAATATTTCTGTGTGTGGTTTGGAATGAGGATATGCCCCTGGAAATACTGGTCGGAAAATTTTATTGCGAAGAGGAAAAAAGTTTTATTTTTTTCGTGGCTAAAGGGGAGCATTATTATTGACATAATTTATTTTTAGTATAAAAGTATTCTTTAGTCACCCCGCAACACCATTAACTCTTGAACATATGGAATATTTTTTCATATAAGAAGCACGTTTGAATATCGAGAGCTTTACGATATTTCACGAAGACCGCAATATCTAACTCTCTGGTGTCGTAGGCAGGCTTAGCGGAGATCTTTCTGCCTACGATGTTGACCGAAAAGATTATGTTAGAGACAATCCTTATACAGAGTAGCAAGGAGTGTTGTGAAAATATTTGATGGCTTCGTAATGGAAAAATTCATTGCTACTTAGATAACCGAAATAGCTGGCGACTTATTTTACCACTTTAAGAGGCACAATAAAAACGCAGTTGTTTGGATAAATGCAGTTATAGAAGCGCAGTGAGTTAATTGGTGTGTGTGTGTGTAGAGAAACGAATTTCGTAATATATTTACCGTAGGAAGTTTCTGAATGTCAGGTAGGCATTAAATGACCCATGGAACGTTAAACCGATTATTTACATTGCATTTTCGAGGTACACAACGACTAGAGGTGGTGTATAAAGCGTATGTTGTTGGATACTCACATACATATAGTTATGTGTATGCATACATATACATATATATATACACATATATGTACAGTATGTATGTATATATGTACACATATATGCATGTATGTATGTATATATATATATATATATATATATACATATATACATATACTGTATTTTATATGTATCCAATAGCAGTAATTAGTGAGATTCGCTATTTGGAGAGTCGATGGTTACACTCATCAGAAGTTTGTTTTGAGATAGATTTGTACCTTCACATTTATCAAATTCTCGGAAACTATTAATATTCACACAAGAGACTTCTTTGCGGAAGTACTGCTGTAAACTTAGTAAAGTATTTTCCAGTTCCCACGTCGTGTTTGACTTGAAAAAATAAAAGATTCTTTATCTGGGACTGATTCTTGCATATCGTTATGGAAGATTTCAAGACAAAAGTTTCAGTGTCGCTTCGCAGTGAAGCACTTTGGGTCTTTTATAAGGAGAGGAGTTTCGTCTTGCGTGCGAAATCTTCTGACACATTCTTCCGTAATATTTCGCGTCTTTTCTCGGGTTTATGCCAGAATAAAAAAAAAATTTTGAGTAACCCAGTAGCATCATATAACCATTCACATTGAAAATATTGAGTATTATTTTAGACTGTTGACTTTTCAGTATAGTTACTTATCTACCTGCATACGCTCTTCGAATTACAAAATTAAAAGGGTATTTCTTTCTGATAACATTCCCGGAATTACCAAGAACACGCTTGATATTCAGAAGTATAAGTGCTTTTTAAAGAATAGATACATTTTGCAGAATTCATAAGTATTGATGATACTGAAATGTTTTATTTCTTTTTCATTTACATGGCATTCCTTCAGAGAATGTCAGTCGGTGGGATCTTGTCCAGTTTGGAAAGACACCCGTCTCCAAGAATTGCTTTTTTGCTTTAGTATATTCGAAAAGAAAGAAACAATATTTGTGTATATTTCGGCTGCACTACCCATTCACCTCAAAATGATCTCACAGCATACCTGTGGCATCTCTTTCTCAGCTTTATGTCAGCCACAAAAGCATTCAGTTATAGTCTTAAAATCTGTCACTAGTGGTAGAGCGTTAGAAAATCAAAGATATTCAAGTTTTAATTGACTAAAAGAACAAGTTTTCATGCAGCAGTTTTGTGGAAAGCTTACTTTATTTGGCATTAAATGCTTGCAAATTTGAATTGCTGATATCACCAAATCAAGTAAAAAAAATCACAATCTGTTCTTAAATCCTTTTCCCACTTTCACGGATTTAAAATTCTTGATGTTTGTTTGTCGTTCGACAGGTGGGTACACTTTAGCTACGAAATGTCACAATTTGCTTAAGAATCACTTATGACTCCTCTACGAACCGTGCCAAACTATACGTGCCTACGAAACCTCACGATATTTTAAAAATTATTATAAACTGGTGCTATATTTCAAGGACTATGATGCTACATATCATGGGTTAATAATTTGTAAGGAATTCTTACGTTGTTTGATTGTGGGCCGTGTGAAAGGCAGCACAGTTTCAGAATTTTGATTAATTTCATTTCAGCTACCTGCCACGAATGCAGGGTAGCCCTTCAAATGATAAAAATCATTAAAATGGTCTGTGGTGTTGGGATGTGTATGCAAGAAAGAGAAGAACGTCAAGTGAAAAGATAATGGTTAACAGTGAAAACGAACTGAAGGTGAATGAAAGAAAGAAAGTTTGAAAATAATGAACGAGGAAAATTACTAAAAACAGCTGGAAAATGTGTTTTTATACGTCGGTAAATTCGTGTGAATATAGCGAAGTTTGGTAAGCCAGGCTGTATTCCGGCAATGAATTGTAATTACATCGGTTTGAGAGAGAGAGAGAGAGAGACGGAGGGGGGCGGTTGTTTGCGAAAGATGTATGTAATTCTGTTGTGTTGAAAGCTGTTGACTGTGCAACGTCTTCCTCCTCAACTATGCACTCCACTAACAATTCAGATAACAGTGACAACATCAAAAGTTAAACACAACTCCGCTGACAAGAACAGCCACAGTCTAATTGCAAAAGCAATGCAGAATTAATTCCTGCCTACGTTACAGACTAAACCTACAACATTTAAAATACTGAACATAAACGTTGCAATTTAAGTGCAAGAGAACCTTTATACCATCTAAGTAGCAGTACTGAAAGCCATGCATCTGAGTATGGTCTCAGGGGAATAAGTCACGAACCACTAAGAAGAAGTCTTTCACATTGCTACGATCCACGTGCGAATAACTTGTTTAATGCTAATATTTTTTTTTTATGTTCTTCCAACGATTTTGTACAACCTCGAAATTGCAACGGCTCGGGATCAAAGTCAAGAAAGTGGAAAAGGGGTTATAGTGAAATGCCTCTCTCTCTCTCTCTCTCTCTCTCTCTCTCTCTCTCTCTCTCTCTCTCTCTCTCTCTCTCTCTCTCTCTCTCCTGTATATTCATAAGTTATCTAGTTCCATCCATGCTCTGAGAGGAATAGTAATTTCAACTCTTCGGAGGGGGTGGAGCAGTTTTTCTTAGGAACTTTTTTTCCTCTTTTGTAGAAACGCTGTTGGTCATCAGTTTTATGCAAATTCTTGTTGAGATTTCAGAAGTTTTATGCAAATTCTTGTTGAGATTTCAAATTACTTTATATCGATGTTTTGAGAAGTCGGGTGTTTTTGTAGCATATATCGTAGAATACAAACTTTTTACACTGATCTTTCATTTTTTATATTTTCCTTATACCCTTTGATCAGTAACTCGGAATCTGCCTTCTTTTTGGGGAATTAAAGAAATCTTGATTTGGCAATTACGGTATGATCACGACGGTGACAGTTGTCATATTTTTTCCCAGGAGCCACCCCCTTCTTTTATACTTTTATATCTTTTACTTATGACGAAATTCGACCACCATTTTGGCCATTATCTCTCTTTGTTTGTAAGTAGTAATTTTACATGAAAATATACGCCCATGCAGACGAGTTAAATGCATTAGGTTAGTGAAAATAATATCCTCCTGAGTAATTTTTTTTCTGTAAAAGAAAACTATTGAGATGGCTATTTGTCTGTCCGTCCGCACTTTTTCTGTCGGCCCTGAGATCTTAAAAACTATTGAGGCTAGAGGGCTGCAAATTGGTATGTAGATCATCCACCCTCCAATCATCAAGCATACCAAATTGCAGCCCTCTAGCCTCAGTAGTTTTTATTTTATTTAAGATTAAGGATAGCCATGGCTCGTGTGTCTGGCAGCGCTTTCCGGGGCGTCGCCGACGAACCTTCACTTGACCTCATCTGGGGAGCAACTGCGCGCTGCCGAGAGTTTCATACAGCATTATACGCTGTACAGAAAACTCAATTGCACCGAAGAAACTTCGGCGCATTTTTACTTGTTTTCTTTAAACTTCAGCATTTTCGGTCGGGCGCTTTCCTAGACTTGAGGAGTGGAGTGCGTGAGTAAAAGTTGTTTGAGTCATTTTGACTAATTGTGAAAGTCTTGTAGAGGAGTAAATCAGCAAAAACAAAAACTGCATGGACACCAGGAAATAGTAAAAAGAAGAGGAATGGTACAAAAGAAAATTATGCAAAGGGGAACGAGAAATTCATACGCAGTAACGTTATCAATGTTTTTTGTCCTCTTCTTTTTTATTATTCTTTTCAGGTCGGGTTCACAACAAATTTAAAATGTAAAGTCTTCCCGCTCTAACTTTCCCCGGTAACTTTTCAGAGCAACAAATCATGTTTTCTCATTTTATTACCTTTGTTTTCCGCGGTGAAGTCTGCTCTTTGTCAAGAACTTTTTCAGTAGTCTCCAAGAATTATTTGAACAAAGAAGTCCTATTTATTTTTTTATTTTGTTACCAAGCCCGTTCTTCGTTTTGCTTTTTAGGATTATTCCATCTTGTGTTTTGATCTCAGAATCTGCTCAGTTTCTGTCAGCATTCACCTTATCAAGAAGGCTGCGTTTGAAGAGAAAATTGAACCCGCTTCTTCCGAATCATCTTTCTCCCCATTTCGTTTTGCCGTCCTAATCAGCCTCCCTTTGTCCGTGGCCCCAGAGTATTGTCTTGTCAGCCTTTTTGCTCGTTGTCAATCGGAAAGAAAAATACTTTAGTGCAAGGAAGATGTTAGCGGCAGGATTTATAACGGACTCTGGGCGGAAAAAATAAACAGCTGATGAGCCTTGTGTAGCTGGATGAAGCTACTGATGCCATTTTGTCATTCATCTTTGGAATTTTTTCTTAGAGAAGATTTATAAAAGATTTATAAATATTTTAATCTTTGGTTCATACACACATATATATCAGTGTGTTTGTGTGTGTGTGTGAATGCTCAAACGTGCGTTTAGAAGCGAAAAAAGTAGATTTTTTGAACAAAAACAACAGAAATTTAAAACATTTCTGTGATGTTTTAATTTATGAATTCGCGATTTGTTTCTTCAGTAATATTTTACACTGAACTAAACCATGTGGAATTTTTTTTTTGCAAATAGTCATCACAGGATTAGCAAGCACAAGTATTTTTGTCTGAGCAAACCAAAGCTTCATTATCAGTTTAATATCACGTAATGAATTGAAGCCAAAGAAGATCTATTAGGGTGGCTTCCTGCTCTGAATTTACTCCTCATATCGCTAAATGACGGTAGACTTATCAGTTAGTCAATTTATGAAATCCTTAAGGCTAGTGGAAGTCTGTCAGTGGATGAAACGTTAATTACAGCCTTCACAAATGGCAATCAGAACCGCCCACGAGGGTGGAACTGTCGGAAATACTATTTTTGAGTGTCTAATTGAAGTTTTCTTTGCACGTTCATCTTTTATGCAATGGCAAACAGTTACCTCAGTCTGTAGGTGCAAAATAGTGATCATAGCCAATCAAAAGACTTGTGATAATGCAGGGTTGTTTTTTCAACCAATGCAGTGAGTGCATTGTAACTTGAATTTATTTACCCCTAAAAGGGTGGAACATGAAATTAGACAGCATCATACGATATATTACGGTTTTATTGGAAGCTCTCTCACTGTCAAAAATTCGTGAGGGCTGGCATCGCTTTGTCTTATCATGCACTGATATGAATTGATTCTTTGATCTCGAGAGTAAACATACCCCTCTCCACGAGACGAACAGAAGCTCAGTATTCAGAGCATGCGGCTTGTTTCTCCTGTGTGCTTGCATGCATATTCTCCTGGGGTATCAAAACATCACGTTGCCCTTGCTCTCTTGCATTCGTTTTTATCTCTGCCTTGGAGGAAAATTTGTTTGCTTGGGTGGTTCATGTTTGGCTGTTTGTCAGCAGGACTGTGCGAAAAGCCATGTCAGGATTTTGACGAAAATTTGACTGGAAACGAGTGATCAGATTGTGAGAAAGATAAGACTGTGACTTTTGGGTAGAAGGGACCTGTTGGACGATCGATTGCTCAACCCTGTCTCAGATGCTCAAGGCTTAAGAATCGGGAACCCTGTGTAATATTTCTTTAGGGTTTTTGTAACCGAATTTAATAGTTCTGCAATAGAAAAAATAGCCAGAGGTTATGTCCCCTCCTAAACAGCAAGATTTTATTTGGATCCTGACAGTATTCGTATCTGGTCGATAAATATTTCTGTTCACAGGAATTTAACGTTGGTTGAGGTATACACACTCTCTCTCTCTCTCTCTCTCTCTCTCTCTCTCTCTCTCTCTCTCTCTCTCTCTCTCTCTCTCTCTCACTTTAACGTATAGGCACTCTGCTCCTCGTATGTTTCCTTAAAAATAAGATTGACGCTAGTTTGCTTGTTCTGTATGGATGTATACATATTATTCATAATGGTGACAGACGGAGAGGAAGAAGATTGAGTATTATAAATTCATATCAGGTTTAAAAGTATCCAGATTGTTTTTCAATGGACCTCTTCATTTTTTATGGTGACAACTTTCTCTTACCGAGTAGGAAAGTCTGGAAAGTTGATAGAACAGTACAACTGTCACAAGAGAGGTGCGTCTATATAAATAACCCATAATAAAGAAGACTTAAACTCACTAATAATTACTTAATTATATCACATTGTTTTCGAATCCGACGCTGTTTAACCAGCCATTATTTATGAACCCACTGCTTATCGACAGTCATTATCTGTCGTGGACAATCCACTTTCCGATCGTTACCGACCCCCACAAAAAAACTATATTTTACAATGATTGCATGAAGAAGTTCTGGTGATTGACAGTGATTGGCTCTTTTTCTTCCTAAAAACTTCGTCCTAATGTCAGTAAACACTGGCTCTGAGGAAGAGGTGATTTGGAAGGCACGTGCGTATGCAAATTGTGCGTTTGCATGTATTTACATAATGTGCCTGTTTTGGAGCTTATTTTTGGAGGTTTTCTACGAAGGCTTATTACTGGTGCAGCAATTTAAGTAATTACGGTCTTAGTTTTAATTAAATATACACGCACAAATAGATACAATCACACGTACATTATGTATGTGTGTATATATTATTATGTGTATATACATACATACATTATATATATATATATATATATATACATATATATATATATATATATATATATATATACATGCATACATACATATATGTATAACTGAATCACGAAAATATGGAACGTGATGAATATATAAATAAAGACAAATTCCACGGAGGAAAGAGAAACAATGGAGCATTGCAAGGCTTTTCGACTTCTTGTCTGCTAAGTAAAGGACAAGAAGTTGAAAGGCCTTGCAGTACTCCATTGCTCTCTTTCCTTCGTGGATTTTGTCTTTGTTTACACACACACACACACACACACACACACATATATATATATATATATATATATATATATATATATATATATATATATATATATATATATATATATATATATATATATATATAGTATCTACATCACAAAAGCTTACTAACCTTTCCTTCCTTTCTGTGACCTTTACACGTGATAGGGGAATGAAAGTTGACAGACAGCGAAAGGGGAGTGAAAGCTGACAGACAGCGAAATGGAATTTAACGGGGAGCACCGTTCTAAACTCGGGTAGACTTAAAATTTCGTAGTGATTTTTAGGCATATTCTTACCTTTTCCAGATTCCGTGTCGTTCTTACGCTTTATATTCCTTTTATTGCTCGTTGTTGTTTTTGTTGATGGTATTCTATTTCATCAACTTACAGGTATATTTATATAAGGTACCTTAGTGATATTTATTTTACGCACTTATATATGTATTTTATATATATATATATATATATATATATATATATATATATATTCATTTATTTATTTATTTGTGTGAATGTATACTGATATATATACAGTATATATATGGTGATATTTTTTAGTGTCTCTCGCTCTCATGTGGAGAAACAATAAAAAAAAGTTTAGAATGAGCGAAAAAGGTAGAATTTTTCAGCCTATCTCGTATAACAGATTTTAATCCCATAAAAAAACAAGCAATATGTCGCTATTCCGACTTGAATAAATGGCTTGAAACTTGGAAAGAAATGGGGATACAATACTTGGATAAAATGAGCAGGATTTTAGGCTTTCTTAGCCCATCTCAATGTAGGCAATCTTCTTCCAAAGCAAATTTATGCACTCTGCATTCAGTGTCTTCCCACTTCAGGTCTGGTTGGATAATGATTTGATTGAAATTTTGGCTTGGAAGGCAAAGACCTTGCAAACTGCAATGCACAGCGCTAAAGTCTTCAGGAGAGTTTCAAATATGAAGTAATTTACAACTGCTCGGGCGCAGACATCGATGAAGAGATGGTGAACTTGCAGATATGGCCACTTTCATTTAAGCTTTATTGCCGAATTGTGGGTGAATTCCTTGTGCCAAAACTTCCACAACTCGTCATACACCTTTCATAGGACTTTTCAACATTGTGTCATGCACCCTTGCAAACATCGCTTCCTTCACCTCTGTCCGCGCGCACTTTTGCATTTCCAGGCTATCTGGCTATCTAGGTCCTTCTTTTCTCATGCTTCTATCATACCATCTGTTCAGTTCTTCACAGATCTTCTTTTCCTCCTCCCTCCTAGGGCTTCCGTACTATACACTTTTCACAAGCCTAGCGTCCTCCGTTCTATCCCCATGATCAAATGTATCAAAGCACTTTGACCATTCCAGTGAAAGTGCAGCAAAAAGGCACCGCAACAATCATGTTTTATCTGCGGAGCACTATAATACACCTTAGTTCTGGGCAATCTCACAAAATTAGCCACTTACAAAATCAAGTATAAATCTTATTAGCATATGTTGAATCCCCCCTACATACACTGTATAATTCACATCCATGTTTCACTCACTTTCAAGCTTTGAATATTAAGGCTTTTTATTTTCAATACTTTATTCGTGCATTTATCCAGCCCTTTATAGGTCCTCCTCCCTCTCTGTACTTCAGAATCATAGAGTTGTACCAGACCAAACCGTCTCAAAACACTCTAATCCACTATTTCACTTATGCCTACCTTTTTTTCCACTTCACTGTATCTTTACATTTCTCACCCTTGCAGTTCGCCTTACACCACACATATACAGCACGCAAACAGTTAATCTTGGTTCCAGGTTTTTCTTTCATACGTATTCAACAAAGATCTTCAGACATTCTGCATTTGACTTGGATAGACCCTTCATCTCTGCACCCAATCTTTTCCACACACTCTGCTATCTTCTCTGCTTCATTTATTCTGTAACTCATCTCTCCTGCTCTTGTACCATCCATCTTCCATGTTAAAATTCAATGTTCCAGTTTCCTTATCCCACCAGTTACTGTATTTGTTTTATCGTCCTAACCCTTTACATCCAGAAGTACATCCCACCATCCCAGTACCCATGTATCCACCTCTGTGTCTTTAACCCTAGCCCACAAGTCATCCCTTTCTCTTTATATTCTCATTTCACTTCCTTGTCATCGAACTCACTTGCTTTAACTACAGGCAGAGCTACATTTCCACCTCTTCCCCCTCCAGCCTCAATTTATATCTATTACAAGCCTTGCTTCAGTCACATTATGATCAGATACACGTCCAGCTTCTCATATCCTCACGATCCATACATACGCATACACACACACACACCTATATATATGTGTATGTATGTATAGTGTGTGTGCATATTAAATTGATCGTATCTAATAAGTAAATCAGTACACTTTTTGCTTGTTTGAAGGAGTTTTCTTCAAAAGTTTGAGGCAAAAATGAGCGAAAGTGAGGCTGCAGTAAATGACTAGTGTATATGAAAAATTCCGGAGTTTTTCAATGGGTGAAGCAATGACAGTAGAATGGTTTTTAATATAAAGCTATGAGCAAGAAGTTTCTGTAAAAAAATAGATCACTGGATATTTCAGAGAGAAAAATCTCATAACTCCTAAAGCTCGTGCATGACAGCAAGTGAAAGATGAATTCCATAGTGAGTGGGTCCCTGTTTCCATAATAATCCATCTTTCTCAGGGACTTGGTCTTTTTTTTTTTTTTTGTAGGTATTAAGCTGATACTTTTCGTGAGATTATATTTGGTCTTCTAGGATCAGAGAATAATCAACATTACTGCTTACTATATACTTCTGACCTTTTCTCCAGCTATTATTTTCATATTTGAGCATGAAAATTTTTCAGTTATACTTTCAGTATTGTAATATGAAAAACTCATAGCAGATGTAGAAAAATATTGGTCACAGTGCATAGCAGTGCATCACTTCAAAACCAAATGCACATAATTAGTGGTAGATATCAATATATTTGTAGATGGAAGTAATATGGAAAGGAAGGAGTTCTTAAGTGTGCCCTCAGTGCTATGGAAGGACAACTCATAGGGGCATTAGAATTGCTAGTTTTGGTATCATTGGTTTTATGGTTACTACAAGGCAACTATATATGGCCTCTAAGATAACTCGGCAGCCACATATAGAATACATACTTTTCACTTCGGTCAGTTAAACTAAAAGTTATAGAAAGGAAAGGATATTGAGTGCCCCAACCACCGGCAAAAAATTTTTTCCACTCTCATACAATGATACTATGGCAAAAAAATCAAATTACTTTTTACTCAAGTAAATCAATACTTCTAAGTTAATCAGTCTCATGGAATTGAAATTAAACATAAAATTTTTCATTTTCGGATGTTCCTAATCTTTGTTTTATTTCATTTTTATTTTGCAGTGAAATTGTGGAATGTGTCTCTGCATTGGAATGTTTAGAAATTTAGTGTGTTGATGACAAACAAATTGAGTAACCAAGAGCCTTACGTTTTACTGGATATTTTTTTCTATTGTATTGTAAAAATATAATTGTCAAACGTCATTTGGATATTTTCATATTTCAGATAAATTCGTTTTCACCGAAATATAGCTTCCACCTAGTAGCTTTGAAAATAGGGTTACTGGAAAGAGATGAAGGAAAAAAAATGTTTAATTAGCAATAAGAGAGAGAGAGAGAGAGAGAAAGAAAAATGACCAAATCTCATTTGAAGGTACTGCAAATTATCACGGGATTCGTTAGAGCGTTTGTGTCCAGCGTGACAGTGAGCCATGAGCGCTGTTCCAGGAATACGAAAACTGTAAAAACGACATGAATTTCTTTTAATCCAACCGACTGAGAAGTCGTAGACAGTAAAATTAATATCTTTACGAATTCCAGCTAACGGACTTGGGTACGCCCTGCCTTTCATGCAGTGCATTAACGGGGTAGAATCATGTAAACCTCTCGCCTTCGGAATATATAGTTTTTATTATACAGTGGGCTTTATTAGGGGAGAGAGAAAGAGAGAGAGAGAGAGAGGGGTAATCTTTTTTTGGGTACTTAATTAAAGTCGGTTACCCTGAAAATATTCAGATTCATATTATCTATACTGTCCGTTAGAATGTAACAATTTATCCAAACTAGAATAAGAAACTAGGCAAATGTTCTTATTGTTATGCTTTGGATACATTATTACATTATTAAAATTCAATAATGTATCTAAACGAGAAAACGAAATGAGCCAAATGTTCTTATAAGTTTTGTGCTGAACTTGTTTAGCTTGTAAGCGATTATTGTTATGTTTTCAACCATGAAAAGCAATTTGGAAGGTGTGCTGTAGAAGAATATGACTTGGAAACAAGCTATTCCAGCAATCACCTAAAATGTGTGTGAACCTCGGAAAGAACATTTTGGTCATTGCCTGGCTTCGATTATGCGTCTTCACGTTATTATGAAAATCTCATTATTTGCAGAATTCAATACCAAGGAGAACATTTAGCCAATACTGAAGTTAGTTTTAAAATTTGATTCCGGGCAGTGTCAGTATTATTGGGAAATGGAATATTTATATTTCGTATTTCTCTTTTAAGCAACACTTTCTTATGGTAACGACTCTTTCCTTTTTCACTTATTACATCACGAGCATAAATGCTCCGAATTTGACTACCGTATGATAATGCTGACTTGTCTTAGTAAATACGATCGAGAAGAAAAAGATATTCACCAAATTATTGAACTTGTCCTTGAAAACTCCTAAAGGTTTGAAGTTCCTCAATGGTTGGGTGACTTCCAGTTTTATAGTAAAGTTCTTTCGACAATAAAGCATATCAAATTCTAACGTACCAAGTCATGGTGTCATAGGAAGGTTGATAGAAAAGTCGGTGAACGCTTATGTTCCACTCTTGAAGTCTTTCTGGACTCTCTTACCCTGTTTATAGCTTTCTCTTTGGGTTTTGCCAATTAAATTAAACTAATATTCTGCTGTCTACTACACTAGGAAGTTCAACCAAAATCATGTGATGCCATTAAGAATTTGCCTACTGCAAGAATTCTTCATTACGAACAACGTTAAAAAGATGATTAAGATTATTTACACGACGTTATGATTGTTGCCTTTGTACTTGGCGTTTTCGTATTTCATAATAATGATTACGATGGTGATCAAGATAAAGATAAAGTGCAAACATATAATTCCGACAGCTGAAAATTGTGAAAAGAAAATGGGTTGCACTATTTATATCAAGTCGATTTGTTACCCGCGTGGCTTTGAGGAAGCTGCGGGAGTTGTTTCTTTTTAATTTGGCTTTTATTATTATTATTATTATTATTATTATTTTATTATTATTATTAGATTAAATTATTATTTATTTTATGGAAGATTAAAACCACTATTCATATGGAATACAGGGCCATTGACTTCCAAAAATATTCAGTCCAAAAGAATATATATTACATATATATATATATATATATATATATATATATATATATATATATATATATATATATATATATATATATATATATATATATATATATAGATAGATATATATATATATATATATATATATATATATATATATATATATATATATATATATATATATATATATATATATATATATATAATGTATATCATTATATATATATTTTATCATTTTTACATCATAAATTACACATTCTGGCCAAAAGAAAATATATATAAAAAGTTGTGATCCTCAAGTACAATCTCAAGACAGTCACTGGGTTTGAGAAATACCGAGGTGAGTTATGTAAAAGGAGAAAAGTTTAAGGCGGTAAATGATGACACATGGTACTGAATGAATTATGAAGTGTAGGTTATAAAGCTGGGCATTGTTGAACTTTCAGCCATTCAGGGCTTAAGACAGTGAAATATGCTTCCCGTAATTTTAAAAGTGGAAAGGACACTTTTAAGCTCTTCGAAATATTTTTTTTTATAGTAACAATTTTATTTCCCAGTAATCTTATATGTATGTATGTATACCCACACACATACCGTATATATACGTGTATATATATATATATATTATATATGTGTATATATATATATATATATATATTATATATATTTATTTTATGTATGTGTATATATATATATATTTATATCATATATTTTATGTATACATATATATATATGCATCTTCTTCTTCCCAGCTTGTTCCCATTTTATATGGGGTCATGAACATATATATATATGCATATATATATATATAAATATATATGTGTGTGGTGTGTGTGTGGATAGATAGATATATATAAACCCTCGTTGAAAACAGGATTTCATAATGAAGTTTAAATTAATTTTCCAAATCAGCTGCATGACCGCTCATAATTAGTAGCAAGCGTTGGACTCTTATTTGTATAAAAATGCATGATAAAGTTTGAAACTCGTTTTCCCAATAATGACCTCAAATTTGTGAGTCACTAAAACGTGGTTTTAATTGACCCCTTTCACCTAATATCCAAAGAGCTCGAGATAACTAGTTTCTAAATTTTACCCAATACTCTGATTAACTTTTAAATCCTGTGTGACTTTTTTTTTTTTAATCAATAATGTTTGGTTCATTTATATTCCATCAACTCTTTATGTAATTGATTTTTTGTATTTCCCATTAAGGTCTGATTAATAATTCTTATTGTGTTTGTGGACAGCCTATCAATTATATGTTTGAAATCAGTTATCACTGCAGCGTTTTCTTTCCGCTTTCAGAAAAATGCAGAAATTCTTATCTAATAAAGTCTAGTCCCTTTCAATACACAACCCGGTTGCTGTCTTGTGCATTTAGAAGATAGCTAAACGAAGTCTCGTACTTGTTTGTCGCCAGTTTCTGGACTTTTTATGTAGACTTCACAAATAACTCTCTCTCTCTCTCTCTCTCTCTCTCTCTCTCTCTCTCTCTCTCTCTCTCTCTCTCTCTGTCTCAGTTTTACAAACCTCACAGATATCAGTTTGAGGAAAGTGGTGCATGTTGTTATTGATGGTTGGGAATTTTGCGGGGAAAGAAAATAAACAAAACTGAAAATCCTCTCAACAGCAAACAGTAACGGAAGATTGAAGCGAGAGTATCCGTGTTCTTAACGCATGTAGTTCACCAGAATAAAGAAAAGTTAAGCGCTGCCAGAAATATAAGCAAATATAGCTTTCTGCTACTCATGGGAAGAAGAAAAATATCGATATTTGAGACTACTATATGAAGAGGCACAGAGTGACCTGTACATCCATATTTGACGATGAATATTGGTCTTATAGTAGAGGTCGAATTATAGTCAAAGAAGAGTCGATCTCGAATTTAATAATTTCTCAAAGGCTACGATGGGCAGGATATTATGCACCTGTGATCAGTCGATTAAAATGAGTCGCAGCCGGGGATGGAAAGAGAGAGAGAGAGAGAGAGAGAGAGTAGGAAAGACAGAAGGGACAGAAAATTCATAATAAACGCGGGCGATCAGACGTAAGGCTCTGACGAGGTAATAATCACCCCACTGAAGTCCTGCCGTTTATCAGATTTTCCTCTCTCTCTCTCTCTCTCTCTCTCTCTCTCTCTCTCTCTCTCTCTCTCTCTCTCTCTCTCTCTCTCTCTCATTTGAGGTTGTTAATAGGAAATAATTATACGTATATATATATATATATATATATATATATATATATATATAGTATATATATATATATAAAATAAAATATATATACTAATATTTATACTTATATATATATATATATATATATTTATGAACGTGTTCACTGGTTACTCAGTTGTTATATATATTATATACACACATATACATACACACATATATATATATAAAAGTATAAATATAATATATATATATATAATATTTATACTTATATATATATATATATATATATATATATATATATATGTATATATATATATATATATTATGAACGTGTTCACTCGGTTACTCAGTTGTAAGTGGAGAAACAGATGCCTATGAGTGTGTACAAAACAAAATCTTTAATAAATACCCTTCAAGAAGAGATTATAAGCACTTCCCAGAAATCCAATGCTGAGTGGATGAATTCCTTTCAAGACTCGCATTGTTTACCCGTTTATCTATCTTATTTATCTATCTTATCTTGCCTGGCTCGTTTCCCTCTTGGCGTGGCAGAAGTGTTCCATTTTTTTTATGCCTTTACTCCGGAACGGACGAAGCAGCTGGGACGCCTATATGAGATTTGAGGTAATCCACTCTCGCATCCGAAGCGGCTCTTGTGATGCGTCCGCCATAATCATCAACAAAGGCTGTACTAATGAGTTTCTGAGTCTTATATCGATCCCGCGTGTACTGAAGGGTAATTGAATATCCTTTTGATCTGCGGCCTCGTGTCACATCCTTCCCGTTATCCTTCCCCTGTACTTTCTGGGTTTTGGGGATGAAGGAGGATCCTCGTTTGGAGCAAGAAGGTTTCTTT
>NC_089787.1:32843123-32925623 GCF_040412425.1 Macrobrachium rosenbergii | reverse complement strand
AGATTCGAATATGCACAAGTAGAAGGCTGTATGTATATACATAAATGTTGAATTGTACATAATTGAATACACTCACACACTACTTATTTTTTAAAGGTATCCCGTGTATGTTTATACTTAAATAAAAGCGTGCCCAATGAACAACATAGGCAGGACCTAAATTTTGCGTAAGGATGAGTCATCTCAATACCATAATGCTTATTAATCAGCAAGAAAAACTTGCAGGCACCCATAATTAGATATTTATCAAAACTCGTCGATAAAGTTGGTCGGAATTGAAATAAATAGCAACTGTTCAGTTAGTCGGTCAGTCTGGTTTTATTTTCCAGCTTACGAAATGTTATCCTAAGCTATCTCTCATTTTCATTATATTCCTCCCAGAGTCAGGGGAAAGTGACCTTTGCGGGAAATAGTGAATTGAATTGAATATAGAATTTAGACCAGAGGCCAATCAGTGGGACCTATGAGGTCATTCAGCCCTGAAACGGGAATTGACAGTAAAAGGTCTGAAAGGTGTAACAGGAGGAAAACCTCGCAGTTAGCACTATGAATCAATTGTTAGAAGAGGGTGGAAAGTAAGATGGAAGAGCATATAAAAGGAGGCACAGTAAAAGGAACTAAAGGGGTTGCAGCTAGGGTCCGAAGCCACGCTGCAAAGAACCTTAAGTAATGCCTACAGTGCACCGCATGAGGATGCACTGACGGCGCTAGCCCCCCTACGGGATTTGCGGGAAATAGTTGTATGCTTCAGTTACGGGAGGAAAATAATTCCTCGATAATGTCGGATTTATGAATCACTTCGCAATTTATGACGATAGTGAAAAAGGTTGTTGGGGTAGGGGTGGGGAGAAAACTGCCGCGTAATCAGTCAATTACGAATTTGCTGCAATGCAGTCAGGTCGGCGCCCCACCACGGGGAAGGCAGACTGCACGCAAACAAGCATCAACGCCCAAGCAAAGACTGCCGTGGTAATATGCAAAGTTGCTCTTAAGAGATGCCTGCAAAATTGATCTCGGTCTAATGAAACGTCTGCACGCTTATCCGTTATTACGCTCAATGAGAGAAAAAAAAATGAGTTCTCCGAGACGACGAACAGAAAAAGATTTCTCAAGATTGTTTCTTTCGTGAGACTGATGTTGGTTTTGTTCATTCGTATGTTCTTATGTGGTTGATTGGGCTATTTTCAAACATGCACTGGCTTCGTTAAAACATTGGTCATCGGGGAGGGGCGGGTGGTGTTCGAAAGCACTATCCTGTAAAGTAAATGACAATAACATTTATACATGAATGTGGGGGTGTCTTACACAGATTTAGTTTTCTTTCGTTTTGGAATAAACCAGACAAGTGTTTAAGAATGTCAAAATCTATTTTAATTGTCATCACATATAAAGATATAAGATGAAAAAGATACCAGGAACTTTATGGTAAATAATTCTTGGAAAATCTGTCGTTAATATCCTAATTGCCTCTGAAATCTTGAAGTATTGTCATACACTAGTCCTACTTTGGCAAAAAAAAAAAAATAAATAAATAAATAAAAAAACTGAAAGGTCCGATTTTTAGGAACAATAAACTTCTCGAACGAAGGCCTTGTGGCCCACTTTTTCCTCTAATGAGAACAACGACCTTTTGGAAAATTGTTTTCTTTAATGACTTTACCGCATGTCCTCATTTTATCCATCTTTGTTTCTATTTACTTACCAAATTTCTTTTGTATTTCAACCAAGGGCACCCTAAAAGACTGTGATTGAACAACAGATAAAGGATTGTTTGTATTTATATTAAAGGACTCCAGATTTTAAGAGGAATTTTGCAAGAATACGTCATACATGCAAGTATGCATGTATACTCGACAGTACGTGCACTGCTGCATTCTGAATAGCATTGTAGACGATTAAACTAATGGGTATATGTTAAGCATGGGCATTTATATATAATGCAAAACTACTGTATTTATGACTTACTATATTAATGAGGATATGTGGAAAAGGCTGAATATATTAATGAGAATAGTATGTTAAAAACATTTTTATGCAGATGCTTAACTTAGAGACGTATTCTGTAAATGTATTTAGTACAGCAAGGAACACCGTAGTTTTTTTTTTATTTTGTCATTCATAACCGTTGACTTTTTCATACTCACAAATATTAGGTCACAAACATAGTTTAATATCGAATTCACTGTACCTTGACAATACCCAACACCCAAAGGGAATTATAATTGATAGGTACTTCTTCCTTGGCCAGCAGTCGAAGCACCCTGTGAGTGTAAGTTATTCCCAAGGTATTGTGAATTGAATCTGAAACAATATTTGTGGATATATATATATATATATATATATATATATATATATATATATATATATATATATATATATATATATATATATATATATATATATACATATACACCAGAATCAGTGGAATTCATATTAGACACAAATTTTTCAAACAAACTACATCTTAATGAGGTGGGCCTTTACGGAGACAATAGCTGTCTATCCTTGTTTCTAAACCAGAGGCTGGCGCAGAAGCAATTATCAATCATAATTCCATTTGGGTTCAAGTTATCCCCAAGGTATAGTGATATCTATATTAAACGATATTTGCGGCTGAATATTTATGATCCGTAGTGCAGAAATATCCCTCATCTGCTGATGACGTCACGGATCCCAAAGTTACCCTTAACCGTGGGCCTACTCAGTCTCTCTCTCTCTCTCTCTCTCTCTCTCTCTCTCTCTCTCTCTCTCTCTCTCTCTCTCTCTCAAAAATCTTAATGAGAGATTGAAACGAGAAAATAATTTTCATAATCTCTTGAGTTCGTTTCTTATTTTTTCCATGCAAAAACAAATTGATAAGTCGGGCAATATTTTTTATTGTTTTATCAAGACGACTTATGTACGAAAACTGCTAAACTGTCAGTGGCAAATGAAATAATTTAACTTTTTAAACATTGAAATATTAAGTTGCAAGTATCATTTTTATGATTGCTCTTCACCATGTTTGAACATGTTTATTAATGTTTATCAGAATATTAAGACATTTCATCCTTGAATACAAATGTATCTTAGCAAAAAACCTATCACATTCTCAAAAAGTCACACTCCATTATTTGAAAGTAGAGAGTCTTTAAATGATGCTTTCCTTTTATCCATTTTTACCATGTGTGTAAAAAAGATTACCTGCATCATAACTAACTGGAAAAAATTGTTAAGTTATATACAGTTCTTTCCTACCAATATATTCTATCCATGAATCCACCCCAGATCCCATTTCATTATCTTTATTTTCCACATTAGGGTATTTCACAGAAAATATTTTGACAAGATGTCAACCAATATTCCTAAGAGTCTTCTTCAATTACTTCCTCGTCATGTTTTTCATTTTTGCATTTATATTCAAAAGTTCTTCGCCCTCATGTAAAACATCTTCTAAATCAGAATCAAAACTCTTAAATATTCAGGTAATCAAAAATTTTCAAAACTAAAGATTCTTTCATATACTTTCCTCATGCCACTTGACTGTATCCCCAGGGGAAAAGAGTTTATTGGCTTGCATTGTCGTCATCATTGTGGGTGTGTAAAATGTTTTTGATAAACAATATAAAAACGTTTGTACGAAGCTGACACATATATAGATAGAAAACACCTAAAATCGTTCGCTCTCTCTCTCTCTCTCTCTCTCTCTCTCTCTCTCTCTCTCTCTCTCTCTCTCTCTCTCTCTCTCTCATATATATATATATATATATATATATATATATATATATATATATATATATATATATATATAATATATATATAATCTGTATGTGTGTGGGTTGGGGTGTCACCAAGGGATCCAGGAATCACCATCATCCCATCACCAGTGAAAATCCAGAAATTAATCCTAATTTATGAACAATTTGTTGTGCCTTTATTTACTAAGTACCGAAATAGATACCTGGTGGTTAGTCAGTGGCGTAAAATAATTACGGCCGGGATGAAATTGTCATGAGGCTTGCAACATCGCCTTGAAACACTTGCTGAGGTCAGAAAACTTGGTACTTACCCCTTCTGGAATCAGTCTCAAGAAGGAAAAAGCACCATCTTTTTATATATAACCTTATATATGTATATATACATATATATATATATATATATATATATATATATATATATATATATATATATATATATATATATATATATATATATATATATATAGAACCCAGGTCTTTCAGGTGGAAGGCAAAGGGCGCTATCCACTAAGCCATACAAGTCTAAAAGAAGTTGGAACCTGAGGCAACTGCACCAAAGGAATTACCTGGGCAAGCTATCCACTAAGCCATACAAGTCTAAAAGAAGTTCAGGTTCCAACTTCTTTTAG
Source organism: Macrobrachium rosenbergii (assembly GCF_040412425.1). Classification (NCBI taxonomy): domain Eukaryota; kingdom Metazoa; phylum Arthropoda; class Malacostraca; order Decapoda; family Palaemonidae; genus Macrobrachium; species Macrobrachium rosenbergii. Next base: position 32,921,257 of record NC_089787.1, on the reverse strand, counting down.
ACTTGTATGGCTTAGTGGACTGCTTGCCCAGGTAATTCCTTGGGTGCAGTTGCTCTCAGGTTCCAACTTCTTTTAGACTTGTATGGCTTAGTGGATAGCGCCCTTGCCTTCCACCTGAAAGACCTGGGTTCTGATCCTGACGTGAGTCAGAAATTTATTATATATATATATATATATATATATATATATATATATATATATATATATATATATATATATATATATATCTCTCTATCTCTCTCTCTCTCTCTCTCTCTCTCTCTCTCTCTCTCTCTCTCTCTCTCTCTATATATATATATATATATATATATATATATATATATATATATATATAAATGAAATATAAAAACACTGTGTCGTGCTTTCTTGAGGTATCAATAGAAGGATCCTCAGTGATACTCTTGTATGTATTTGCAGGAATATTTACAGAGCTTACCAATACAAATACATTTCTGTCTTGCTAAACAAGAGTATCACTGTGGACCTGTCTCTTGATATATATATATATATATATATATATATATATATATATATATATATATATATATATATATATATATATATATATGTGTGTGTGTGTGTGTGTGTGTGTGTATATACAAATAAATGAAATTGTGTGTGTTTTGGTAGGTGGATAGATTAGAGAAGACGTAACTATCAAGCATCGGGGTTTAGAATGTGTGTGCGTAGATGTTGTGCAGAGTAGATAAAAGTTACAATAGCTGATTGTCTAGAGAGAGAAAGCTGGAGGTTTTGGTACTTAGTGATATGAAAGTAAAAGGAAATTGAGTGTGTGTGTGTGTGTGTGTGTGTGTGTGTCGGCGTAGGAAGGATAAAGGATATGAGGGAGTAGCTGAAATTTCAGGAATACTCTGGGGACTGGTGAAAGAGTACAGATACGTTTTTTAGAGGATTGGAGAGGTAAAATGAAAAACTGGATGTGGCAGGAGTAAAAGTTTTAATAACGAATGCATATGGCCCTTAAAATGAAACATTTGAAACAGAACCTTTTCGGGATCCTGAATCTGTATACGACTGGGTTTGGGGAATTTGAATGCAAAGGTATGGCATTGTTGGTAGGCGTGGAGTTCCTTTATTAAATGAAATGGAGTTTTATTAAGGTGTACTTACTGCTTGTTGGAAATTCATGATTTTCAAAGGAAATTATCTGTAGATGTAATAGGGAAAGAGACGAATTGCGAGGTAAAGAATATGGTATAATATAGTTAATACTGAGTAGATGGAACAGCAAGGTGATGGATGTAATGATGAGAAGAGGAATGATTAGAGGTATATCTGATCATTGTTTGATTGAAGCAAAAGATTATATGAAAATAAGTTGGATAAGAATCAGCAATAGCTGAGGAGTATGTAAAATTCAAGAATTGGGGCACTGGAACAACGCAAAGTATTTGTGGGTACAGGAGGGTTAGAAGAAGGTACATAAACAGTATGTGGTAGGGTGAAGAAATGAAAGGTTAAGTAAAGGAGAATAAGAGATTGTATGAAATACAGTTGCATGACGAAAGAAATCAGGTCAGGCGTACAGAAGGATGGACAGGACAGTCAAAAAGCAAGTGGGAGAGAAAAGAAGTCGAGAAATAAGAGTAGAGGGGATTAGGTGAACAAGAGCTTTAAAAAGAACAAAAAAAAAAAATTACTGCTGGTAAGTAATTACAGAGGGGAAAGTTAAATGTAAAGAAAGATTTTAGAATAAAAGATGGATATGGAGAGATGCTGTCTGAAGTGATTTCAATCTTGGTTAATGGATGACTGTTTGAAGGTTTATTGAATAGGAAGAATAGAAAAGATGCAATGCTGAATTGTAAAAGAGTGGGAAGAATTAGTGTAATGATGAAAATCTTTGTGGAAATGACCGTCGAGGAACTAAGGAGGGCAGTTAGGCGTCGAAAAATGGAAAGACAGCAGGAGTCAAATAAATACACTAGGCGTAGGAACAGTTAAGTTGGCTAGTGGATTTAGCCTTCCTCCCTTCAGGTAAAGTGTTTGTTGGTCAGCTTTTTATCATCCGTCACTTTAATGTTGTTTGAGGCAGCATATTTTTATCTTTTCTCAGTTGAGGGAGCGATTTTCTCTACTAGTCACATCTGGGAGTGATTATCTTTACTTGATTTAGTATGTATTAGAGGTAAAATTTTAGCACTAGTCACCTTTTCAGTGCCCAGCATCTCAGTCCTTTATAAAGATATGGTGAAAGAGGCTATTCATTACAATATATACAATATTAAACAGTTTACAGTGTAGGTACATAATTCCTCGGTACTTACTAATGTTGTTTTTAATGGCAAATTTCTCCCCCGTCGGAAAGCCACAACGTTCAGTTGTTGTGATGGGATTCCTGTTCAGCAACGATATTATTTTGCCACAGGCGAGGCACAGTTCCAATTTTCTAGGATTAGATTTCTCCAGAAAAGCTATTGTTTTTTAAACGGGTCGATGACTTCATTGCTTGACTTATTGTTTCCCGTATAATCGAAGGGTAATGTTGCTTATAACGAAAATAAAACCTTTGTTTCAATGAACCTTTGATAATTTTTTTGTAAATCGTCATCAGTTATTTTTATATGTAATGTATATATAATATATACATATATATATAATATATATACATGTACAGTATGTATATATATATATATATATATATATACTATATATATAATATATATATATATATATATATATATATATATATATATATATATATATATATATATATATATATATATATATATATATATATATATATATATATATATATATATAGTAGATTGAGAGACAGAGATAAACTTATTTAATTGCACACGTTACCAACTAGTTTTTGTACAGCTGCTCACTCTTATTTTTCTAAAAAGTTGAATTAAGGGTCACTATAATTTTTAAGATTACTATGAAAATCAGTTAGATTCAGAAGGTTCTCTCATATCTTGATCTCTGTGCAAAATATGGAAACGGAGCACATTACTGAAACCAGAGCGAGCAAAAAATCAACTTTTTAAATATTTCGTTCTCTAGTCGACTTTTATCGTTTTTATGCTCTTTTTGGCTAAAACAGAATCAGACAGAAATGAAAAGCAGTAAAAAAAAGCCGTTTTGAAAAATCGTATTTTGCTGAATGTAGAAAATAGTGTTAAGTTTACACGGGAAAAAAGATTGCCACTTTTTAAAGTTATTAAGTTGAAATATTTAATACACTTGAAATATTCAATAGTGGTGTGCAACTCCCTGGCATTCAACATATTTTTAATTTGGGCTCATAGTTAGTACGATAAAACTTACTGTCATTTAGTAAGATCATTCTCCATAAATGCAGTTGTGATTTGAAAGAGTCACAGAGTCAAGATAAAGCCGTGGAATATTCATATAATGCTCCAGAGAAAGTGCAACGAATTTGTAATATCAAGTTTCATACAATAGAAAATATGCTGTGAAATAGCCATGGAATACTAAAGCATTTTACAGATTTACTGCAAAAATATAATAAATGACTTATAATATCTGGTATATTATGAAATGGTCGTAGAAAACTACAGAATTGAACTTAACTACAATATCAGGTCTAAAGCAGGAAACAGAGTGCTTTGAAACAGTCAGAGAATGCCATTAGGGTAAAATGAACTTGTTTCTAATATATGGTCCGACACGGAAAAAAATGGTCTTCGAAACTGTCAGAATACTTTTGAGAAAACAGACCTACTTGTTATATATGGTCCAATATAGAAGAGGGCGTGCTTTTAAAGCAGTCATTGAATACTGTAAAGGGGAGTGAGCTTCCTGGTAGTATCTAGTCTCATAAGAATGAAATTGATTTTGAAAGCATTCATAGTAAACTCTAAAGGAAGTGAAATTTAATTTTGATGTCTGGTCTGATATAGAGGAAATTATGCTTTGAAGAAGTCGTAGAATAATATATGGAGAAAAGGAACCTGATTTCAGTAATTTGCGTAATACAAATGCTGTCTTGGAGTACTCAAAAAAATCTGGTTTCTTACAGTAAAAATGGGTTATGAAACACTTACAATATCTAAAAGAGACTAGAACTTACGCCTAATGCCTAGTTATACAAAAGAAAGAGTTCTTTGAAAAAAAGAGTAATTCATACTGAACTTGAATAACTAATAATGATGAAGCGTGGTTTCAAAGAGTAAGAAAATACTCTTAGCGAATATGCGTGAGAAGCAAAATTGTTACGCTTGAAAGATAAATGCAAAAACTAGGATAAAGTAAAAAAAAAGAAAAAAAAAAGTGGGGGGAGCCATAGTTCTCTGCGCAAAATACCTGGGTCACCTGTGCTTGACATTGATGGATGGGAGCCAATAGAAGAGTGCTCCTAAGCCGTTGGTTGTTGCAGTTTATTACACTTAGAAGTTGAAAAATTCACCTCCCACTCCATAATCGTTACAGGAATGAAAACTATAAGTACAGAACAGAAATTCAAAATTGAGCAGATGGGAAAGCAACTGAAGATTTAACAGATTGAAAAACCTGAAGTGATAGAACACGAAATGTTGTATAAGCATTAATCAGATGAGAAAATTAATTTTAAAATTAAACTAGTTTTTACCAACTGTTCAGAACATACTTGAATTATCACAATAATGCATGGAAAATTGAAATAATCTCAGAAGTTACGAATAAATGAAGAACAAAATATTCTAATGTAAATAAAATAAGGATTACAGTTCATGAATGTGAATACCAAAAATAAGATGTTCTTTTCCGTTACCGGGCATATCGTGAATATTTTATTGGTTTCTGTCCTCATCTGCCAAGTCTTGAGCGTAATTTTCATTCTTTAAATATCGTCATATAACTTGCCCAAGTAAGAAAAAAACCATTTTATTTAGGAAAAGGAAATGTGTTGGATAACTCTTGGGAAAATTAAAGTTTCCCAATATGTAAGAACATGTTATATTCCAGGTTACTAACTATCATAAATCAGTTGAGAGAGGACTTATGACATTAAGTTATCTCATTTAAAAGGTAACATTATCCATGAAATTCACAGATAAGTTAAAATATGAACAAGTAAAAAATGCAAAGAAGTTTCTTCGGTGCAATCGAGTTTTCTGTACGGTGGTGGCCTCAGCCACGGCCCATAAAACTCTTAGCCGCGGCCCATGAAATTCAGCCACGGTCCGGTGGTGGCCTATGTTGCTGGTATCTGTAACTCTGCCAGAAGTACGATGATGGCTAACTTTAACCTTAAATAAAATAAAAACTACTGAGGCTAGAGGGCTGCAATTTGGTATGTTTGGTGTTTGGAGGTGGATAATCAGCATACCAATTTGCAGCTCTCCAGCCTCAGTAGTTTTTAAGATCTGAGGGTGGACAGAAAAAGTGCGGACGAGCAGACAAATCCGACACAATAGTTTTCTTTTACAGAAGACTAAAAGGGCAAAGTCATTTCACTGAAGGATTTCACATATCTAGCAAAAGACAGGGAACCCTGATTTATATGAATATTTAAACCCTCACGAGACCATCAGTTTATCTATATCGTTCTTCCCCTCTCCTAAAAAGTAGCGTACATTAAGTGTTCTCGTAATTTCCTCTATAGGCAATCGCGGCATAAAAGGCATAAATGCGTGAATCATAATAAGAAGTGTATATCAAGTTGTACGATTTTTCCTCCAGTTCGTGCGAAGGAAATAAAACAAGGGAAAATGAAAAGGAAAAAGGAAAGAAAACCTTGTAAAATTGGCCGCACATATTGAAGGGTGACCATTATGAGAAAAGTCACCGTGTCAGATTGCAAGGGAAAAGGATATTGACTTGGGAGTGTGGTATTTGCTTATTTCTCTCTCTCTCTCTCTCTCTCTCTCTCTCTCTCTCTCTCTCTCTCTCTCTCTCTCTCTCTCTCTCTCTCTCTCTCTACGTCCTAGCCTGTGACCGTCCTGTTCCGGAGGATCGTGGAATTACAATCATCTTAATTGTAGGGTAATAAATAAATTATGACTGATACCAGCAACTGTTCGATCGGAAACAAGAATTAGGAAAGGAGGGAAACAAACAATTGTAAAATATCATTCCATGACCCAATCACCTCTTCATAGGCAACACATCGACCTCATTTCATGGAAAGATGAGCCCTAATTATGAATTTTTACTGCCAATAAAAGTTGATAGATTAAGTTGACAGCAATTAGAGCGTGTTTTGTCACTTGGAAGAATAAGGTTAATAATGACACAAGCAGTGAAGTGGAAATTATGGTAAAAGATTGAATGATCGGCAGGTTTTATCTGTCATATGTACTCGTGTGTCTGATCATTATTCAATGCATCCCACCTATCATTAACAATTTCTCATAAAAGTCTTTTGATATTTCAAAATTTTCACATGTGCATAAGACCAGTGTGAGGTCATGAAGGATAAGTCTAAATAAATCTTATCAGTAGGTAATCAATACTTGCGAGACGCATTTCATTGATTTGGACGTATTTCCTCACGCTGTAACAGCCATGAAGAGTTGCCAGGGTTATTATCAAAACTAACTTTTAAGGTATGAGTGTTTTTGCTTTTGGCAAATATATAAAAATTCTTCGATAGTTTCGGCATGGTAATATGCCCATACCCTCAACTTTTGACGGAAAGTTCAACACTCTCAGTTTGAACGTTTTTGATTAGAAAAAGAAATATTGATGGAGAGTTACAGTAATTTATGCAAGATAGTTAAGAAACTTGAATTTAATATAACAAATGCTGTTTCCATAACGTGTGATTTTGGATACATAGAAATTTCGAAATTTTTTAGAGCAGTATTGGTACCTTCATAAATAAGCAATACCAGTCAGTACCTATGACATTCAAATTTTTTTGACGGACCATTTCTTGGGACGTGCATCTGTTAAGAAGATATCAAGTTTCATAAAAAAAAACTGTACATAGTAACAGCAAAATGAAGATATATGTAACAGCACGTAAAGACAAAGCAATAAACACAAAAACAGATTATATAGATACATTAAATATACATTAAATATATATATATATATATATATATATATATATATATATATATATATATATATATATACAAATTATCATGGTAAATAAATTCATTATATTCAGTGACTTCTGCCATAGTTGTCATTGACAGTTTTTCAATTTGAGGTCCTTATAACTTATCAAAATGAAAATATCTTAGTTGCCTGAACGCAAAAATGTTATCTTACATTAAAATGGAGAGAGAGAGAGAGAGAGAGAGAGAGAGAGAGAGAGAGAGAGAGAGAGAGAGAGAGAGAGAGAGAGAGAGAGAAGAGAGGAAAGATAACAGAGGCCAGGAACTTTTTACCTTCCAGTCAATTTCGCAATGATCCCCGTATTTTTCCCTTCATTTAATTTTCAGATTTTACCTGGAAGTCAAATTTCCTTGTTGCATTTCAAGAATTGAAAAAAAATCTCGATATGTTCTCCCGTTTATTGTAGAGTTATTTAAGAGTTCAACTTGCTCGAAGGCTGTCTTTGCAATCGCTTGTAATAACTATTGCAAGCAAAGTTGCCTTTTTACAAAAATGGGTAATTGACCGGTATGCTTCACGAAATAAAACCGCACTGGTGTTTCAAGACCAACTATTCTCCTCTTCGGATGCAGTGTAATAAAAGTAGAGCAGAAGGCCAAAAAGAGAAAGAATAACGAAGTAAGACGGATATAATTATTTAAAATGAGATCATGGAAAACCATCATTTACTTGCTGTTTAGGAAAACTTTTTATCACCCATCCATCAAACTGTCCCCTCAAGATTTGCCGCATGAATAACAAAAGATAACAAGCAGTCAAACTTGCAATTTCCATCATTGAAGTTAAAATTAGGTACCAACTTTAAGAGAGCGGTTTCTGTTATTTTTATTTGGTGCATGTTGTAGCTTTCGAATAATATTGCGCTCTTTTGCCGATCACCTTATTGATTATTAGTGAAGATGTGAGCGCGTAAAACTTCCATTTAATCTCTGTGACAAATTTCCAGATTCACATATGTACACATTTTTTCTGTTTTAGATAAGGGTCATATTAATTTAATTACCAAATGTATATACTGTATTCATTAAAACTTGATTGAACACGGTTGATTAGAATTTGCACCAACAAAAAGCTTTTTAAGCCTGTCATCAATCCATCATCACTTTTGAAGTATGCACAGGTAGATTCATGCTTCTTAATCATTTCATTTCTTTCGGTTAGAGAATGCAAAGGTTTTGTGACTTAAAAGTTGGCTTTTATCAGTAAACTAATTAGGTTAAGGCAACCTAAAATACGAGACGAGGACATTTATTTATTCATCTAAAAAATAGCATATGTATTCAATATAGACGCAAAAAAGACTTTTTATGGTATGAAAAATAATATCTGGATATAGAATGCGTAGGTTTTCTTAAAAAAGAGGCAATTTATTAATTAACTCCCATTCAACTTGACACTCTTTAGTGAAGTATGGGGAATTCAATTAGTTAGAAGAAAAATATTCTATTTTTTGTCGCTTACAATATAGATATGTAGGCTATTTCTTTAGATGAAGAAATAGGTGTCATTTTCGGAGGTAGGTTACCTTAATTGGTTTATTGGTAAGGCTCTTTAAACCATGAAACCTTCTTGTTCTCTGTCAGAAAAAGAAATGAACAGAAAGGCTGGAGTCATTTAGAATTAGCCTACCATCGAATTTATGATGAGTTTTCGTAGCCATATTCAATATAGAAACTTTTGATATATAAATTATGCAAATTTGATAATGAAAATGATGGGGGAAGATAGTATTATCACATATTTCAACAGCAAAAATGTCTGCACGGCATGGTTGAAACTGGAAGATCGGTACGACAGAGATTGAATGAACATAAATAAACAATGCAATAATACTTTGGTTTTGCGCAAATGCACAAACAGCTGGCAATTCTAGTAGTCGAAAGAGCGAAAAATTAGAACCAGCATTAAAGCAGAAGTCGCTCTCGTAAAGTCTGTACCCAGGTTTAACCAGAACGGTGGAAATTACAAGCGCAATTATTTGACTCCTTTTTATATCCCATTCAGGAAGCGAATGTAGAAAAGACGTTTAAAATTATGAATGTGAAATTGAAGTGGTCTTAAACAAGAGATATTTTGGTGGTTTCCAAGTGCCTCCCTTTGCAGTTCGCCTTTCTCTTTCATTTGGCTAATGTTTCTCGTGCTGTCCACTTTCATTGTAATATATACACCTCAAGAGGAAACCGGTCATTCAGGGGACTGTCGTTGTCTACCCTGTTTCTTAAAACTTGACGGGATTTCCACCTAGATCGATATTTATCCTTCTAGTGATAGCACAAGATGAAACTGAAATCCCTTACTCTTTGTTGGTAGAGCTGCCGTAATTCCTTGCTGGCTAGAGCAAAAAGAGGGATGTTATGAGTCAAAAGGGATTCAGAGAGAGAAATCCCAGTCATCTTTGATGTTTCGTCACTAGTCAATCTCCCTCATTCGTCTTTTCGCTCCAGATTGCCGTAGAGGAGTGAAGAGTATTGAAGGAAAAAAATTGCAGTGGCATTTAAATGTTATCGTGAGTCCTTTGTGTTTTTGGTCTGCATGGAAGTATTATATATGTAAATAGCCCTATGCGTTTTCCAAGCCTCGCCCATTCAATGAGAGTTTCATGGTAATGTTTTGGTGGCTAGCTAAAAAGAAGTCATAGAATATACCATAACTCGTATTTATTTTCTAACTACTGATACGAGGCTAAATCTCCTTTGCAGAAAACTTCCATGACATCAGTCCTCATCGGCCGTTACAACAACTACCTTATCTTGTAATAACAACAACGATAATGCTTATTAGCATAATAACCCAGTTAGATGAGCTAAGACTTGTTCTTTTGTTCCCGCCAGCCCTACCGCCCCTCGGTATCGTATTTTGCCAACTCCCTCGTAGCGCGAAAATAATTAGCATTCATGACGCCCTGAACTTCAGCTATATTTTGTCCGAATTGCCGTTCTCCCTTCTCAGACAATAGAGCGAAAAAAACTGTCGTTTCGATTAATTTCTTGGTGTTCTTAAAGGGGAAATGTAGTGTGGTGCAAAAATTCTAGCAGTTTATTAGGAAACTTCTGTCTTGAATTCGGAGAAGGCAGAGGGCCTTTCTTTATGTGTAAGAGTTTAGTAAGATATGCTGATGCAAAATATTGTCATTCTGGTTCAGCATTTAGGAATATATATATATATATATATATATATATATATATATATATATATATATATATATATATATATGTATGTATGTATGTATGTATGTATGTATATAGATAGATAGATAGATAGACATTTGTATGTAATTTTCAACAGCCGTTTTCCCAAGTAGGTATTGACTCCAGAGGAAAACAGAACAGTGACAGAAGTTACTGTTTTATTCATTCCTTCAGCCGGTGAATCAAAGAAGAAACCTCGGTGTGGAAAGCGAGAAAACATCCTCAACATTAGTTTTACCTCAACGAACCTACTATAAACAATCATCTTCTTTTGGTTTTCCTCGTATACTGTCTCTTTCCGGAGATTGGCGCTTCTCTGTTTCAGTCCTTTTGCTACCCCATCTCTCTGTTCCATTCCTTTTGCTAACCCATCTGTATACGCGTTCTAGTTTTCCATTTTGCATCCCTCAAAACAAACTCAAGTTTTACCATCTTATCGCCATTCAGTCTCTCCGCTTTATTAACAGATATCGTGACACTAGGAGCCCCCTTTTCAGTAGTGCTACTCTAACTTTTTTACTACTGCTTATCTCCTCGTTTTTCACCCTTTCTCTCCTTCTCACTTCAATACTGTATATTCTGTTCTCTTCACCAATTCAAGCCTCCCTCCCGTTTTCCATATCGACGCATCAGCTGACTACAGACGACCTCCACGCGTTCGGACTTTGGCTTCCATTGATGCTACTGTCACTTGATGGCGCCACCTTGTCTCACTGACCCGTTCTACCATCATCCATTGCATTTATTCCAAACACTTGTGCAAATCAACGTTCTTTGTTCCTGGCTTCCTTTTACTCCTTTTTCCATACTCATAGTTCTTCATTGGAGGGTTGGGTAGAGCTCCCGGCTAGCACGCTGTTGGCCCAGCGTTCGACTCTCCGACTGGCCAGTGAAGAATTAGAGGAATTTATTTCTGGTGATAGAAATTAATTTCTCGTCATATTGTGGTTCGGATTCCGCAATAAGCTGTACTGTAGGTCCCGTTGCTAGGTAACCAGTTGGTTCTTAGCCACGTAAAATAAACCTAATCCTTCGGGCCCAGCCCTAGGAGAGCTGTTAATCAGCTCAGTGGTCTGGTTAAACTAAGATATACTTAACTTTTCCTTACTCATGCTCAAAATTCACCTTCAGCTTTCTCCTCTCAAAGGCACTTTGAAACTCTCACATAAGTCTTTAGTTTCTTTTCACCAGTCGTCAGTCAGCACTGTTTGTATCATATTATGCAAATGTCACCTACATCACACACTATTCATGACCCCTTTTCTTATCCCACAACGGCGTAATTACATCATGTGATCCTTCTCTAATTTCTCGCACAACTCAACCATATATATATATATATATATATATATATATATATATATATATATATATATATATATATATATATGTGTGTGTGTGTGTGTGTGTGTGTGTGTGTGTGTGTGTGTGTATGTATGTATATATATGTGTGTGTGTGTGTAGATATTGGGTCCATTTATCGATTCCTTTTCCATTTTCCACATACGTCCACTGCCTTCCTTAAAATTTAAACATTTTACAAATTTCTTTTGAAATTATAGAATCAAGTTCATACATGCCTGGACTGATGTTCATGGCCATAGCTTTTATAAAGCCAGACTGAATGATATTCCTTTCCAGTGCATTATTACAATAAGCTATTTTCCCCTGCCCAGTTGATCGTATGATTGTTCTCATTCACGTGTACAAAAATTCCACTGTTCACCCGTGCATATCTTGCACATTTTTATACTGTTCTTTTCTCTTTTCCATTGTTTTCCTGTTCGACCAATATGAAAGCTTTCACAATACATATGCACGACCTATAGTATTGTCGGGAGAGTTCTTTTTAAATACGTTTCTTTATTTTTTTTTTAATTGCTAAATTAAATCCAAAGTTCTTAAGAATTATCCCCCATCCTCTTAAGAATTCTCAATTATTTTTTTGTTTTTGTTGTTATAGGAATTAACTCGTATGTGTCTTTCCAATGAGTCATGCATGTTACGTAACACAACACCGCACCGCATACTACCTATACGTAGGAAATCTGGTGTGTAGATGTACCTCCCAAAAATGACATTGCTTCTCGAATTACCGCTCGACTCTTGAAAAGAATGTGGTTCACTGAAAGAATCTCAGGTGCTCAAACAAAAGAAAGATGACTGCGTTAAAAAGTACTTGACAGTCAGTCCGACAAAAGTTATGGAATAATAAAAATGAATTGCTTTTCTCTTGGTTTTAGAGTTAAGGTATGAAAATACAGAAGCAGCTCCTCATTTCCCGTAATTAGGTTTTATGATTTTTTCACTATTTTTTTTTTTATGTTGGAACATGCGTTACGTTACGGTATTTTCTTTTAAGAGTGTGCAGGTCACTTTTTATTGAATACTTTGTTTCACCGACAGCTTAATAAAAAGAGAATATGACTTATAGTACTTCATACTTTAACTGATGTTGAATAGGAAGCTTGTGTTTCCAGTTATAACTATACATACATACATATATACATAAATATATATATATACATATATATGTGTGTATGTATACATTCATACGTACATATATACGTACGATAACTTTATCACTTACGTAATTGTTCTGTGCATTAATAAAATTACTAACAGGACTGTTAGTCTTAGAAAGCTTGCAACTTTTCTTGAATAAATATCTCCGCCAGATACCATCCAGTTTTAATGAGGTCCTGTGAGTGATATATACTGTACATACATACTACCATATTACCTGGTTTTGCTCATGCTGAAGAGTAGCTACGTAATCGAAGTAATAATCTTAATGAAGGTATATTGATCTCAATAAAACGCTAATAGGAGAGTTATGAGCACTTTTTTGGTACTGTAGTTTCGTAAATGACCTTTAGATAGTTCATGAATATTAAAAAAGAACTCAAGACTAAGTGAAATTGAAAACATTCGTGGTTCTTATGAAATTTTTTGTAACATAATATATTAGCCTTCAGTTCTTTGGGATCTTCTGAAATTATTTTCAAAATGAGAGGAAACCGACGAATTATCCACCTGGTTCTCATTGTAAGTTAATGTGACAAAAAAAAAATTTTTCATTTGTTATATCATTGTAGAATTCATATAATTATGTATTTTTCATACTAAGAATGAATTCTTCTAAGAATGAATTTCTACAGAGGAGAAACATTAAAGAAGTTAAAGTTAACATGCTATTCGATATTGAAAATTAAGATGTTTTTTAGTCAGAGTTTCTTGGACAATAAGTTACAGAGAATACACATCTCTCTCTCTCAACATTCATATTTGAGTAAAGTTTTATGACTGTCACAAAGACCAATTAAAGTAATCATGGAAAACAAAGGGAACTCACAACTGATTCCAGGTAGAATGGAAAAGTAAAATTAACAAAGTTTGTCCGGCCAATTTTATTGATTCGCAAAATCCGACTGAAAGGGATTTTTAGCCAATTCAAAGTATCAGTTGTAGCTTAATGTATCAGAATTTCATCTTTCTTACGTAATCATATATACACAAGACACAAAATCAACCACACTAAAAAGTCTCTCTCTCTCTCTCTCTCTCTCTCTCTCTCTCTCTCTCTCTCTCTCTCTCTCCCCACCCATATTGTATTTCACGAATGAGGGGAAAGCCTTTTCAAATAAGTGAGACATGTAGGTTTGAATTAGTTCAATTTTTTTATTGTGAGTTGTGCAACTGCTCTCTCTCTCTCTCTCTCTCTCTCTCTCTCTCTCTCTCTCTCTCTCTCTCTCTCTCTCTCTCTCTCTCTCTCCCCATCCATATCGTATTTCACGAATGAGGGAAAGCCTTTTCAAATATGTTGAGACATGTAGGTTTGAATTAGTTAAAATTTTTTTTTTTTTATTATGAATTGTGCTCTCTCTCTCTCTCTCTCTCTCTCTCTCTCTCTCTCTCTCTCTCTCTCTCTCTCTCTCTCTCTCCACCCATATCGTCTTCCACGAATGAGGGGAAAGGCTTCTGAAATATGTTGAGACATGTAGGTTTGAGCTAGTAAATTTTTTTTTATTATGAATTGTGAACAGGCTACCCATATTCTGTTCCATGAATGACGGGAAAGGCTTTCGAAATATGCTGAGACATGTAGGTTTGAACTAGTTAGGTTCTTTATTGTGAATTGTGCAGCTGTTCTGAAATTGAGATGGCTATCGTGGAAGAGTTTAGGAACCTCTAAGATCTTTCATTGAAATAAAGAGAAACAAAAGAGGAAAGAACGCTAATGTGCGTAGTTTAAGAAGAGAAAAAGTCTAAAATATGGGTGACTGGTATATAAACTGGTAGTAGGGGTTAAAATGGTGTGGGTTTTGAGTGTCCTGAGTAAATGAAAATGGGGAGAAATTTGCGGAGATGTTTTGGAAGAGAATGCAAATGAGGGGATGCTGTCTGGATGAAAGTGTTGTTCTTTTCATGTTAATATTTTTTAGTGTTGTTGGATATCGATGAAGTCATGTTTAAATACCACTGAAAATTTGAGAAAGATCGCGGAAAGGACTGTTCTGGAGACGACTGAAAAACAAGTAAAAAATGCGCCGAAGTTTCTTCGGCGCAATCGAGTTTTCTGTACACCGTATAATCAAGGCCACCGAAAATAGATCTATCTTTTGGTGGTGTCGGTATAATGCTGTATGAGCCGCGGCCCATGAAACTTTAACTACGAGCTGGTGGTGACCTGTCCTATATAGTTGCTAGATGCGCGATTATGACTAACTGTAACCTTAAATAAAATAAAAACTGCTGAGGCTAGAGGGCTGCAATTTGGCATGTTTGATGATTGGAGGGCGGATGATCAACATACCAATTTGCAGCCCTCCAGCTTCAGTAGTTTTTAAGATCAGTGGGCGGACGGACAGTAAAAGCCGGCACAATAGTTTTCTTGCACAGAAAACTAAAAAGCAAGATACAAAAGAAAAAAGGAAACCGTAGAATGGAAGGCACGTGGGCGCTACTTGTACAGTAGGATGACGCGTTATTGCACTGACTGTGTAATTGAATAACTATTGGTGTAGTGTGACTTGATGAGGGGAAGCTGTTAATAACGACTGCTTTCAGAAAGAGTCCTTATCGAGTTATATGTCATGAGAGAAATTTCATTTTAATTCATGCTGAGACACTCTCGGAAAGGAAATATTGTGTTAACGCCATGCTCCACGCTCTGAAACAATCAGGAGTGAATATTCTCGAAGTGAAATTAAATTTGCAACTTGGTAAATTTACCTCTGGATGGAATGAGGTAACGTAATAAGATTATGAAATCCAAATATTAAACACGTGTCTGAAACATCCCCGCAAAACTATATCGTTCTTGACAGCATCGTACAATGCAAATGTCTGTCTGGTTCATTTTGCAGTATGCGATTTACCTGCATTATGCAACTAAAGCGAGACTAAAGCACGCATCGCATGGATTCAACATTTCTTACGTAAAATCCATTACATGCAACTCACTCTAAGGTATTAGACGCATTAGTATTATATTAGTGCATATCCAGTGCATTAGCATTCGAGCAACGAAAAAGTCTATTCACCTGACGAGCAAATTTGCAAAGCTGGTTTGTCAGACTTGGCTATGAATATTTATCAGTCTAGTTAATTCATCCCATAACGCCGTCGCTCGTTAATTGATCATTATCACTTTCAGGTAAGTATTAACCACCATTATTACTGATGGAAATGTATGCAGAAGGAAATGATATTCAATTTCGATCCATGATAAATTAGAACCTGGAAGGCTGTAAAGAACATCATGCACATATTGTAAGGTTGCTTTTGTTTTGTGTCGTACTGAGAGAGAGAGAGAGAGAGAGAGAGAGAGAGAGAGAGAGAGAGAGAGAGAGAGAGAGAGCGGGTCACCTAATCTAAGACGAAAATTTATCCCAGTGGCCTCATTTGATACAACTGATGTAAAATAGATCTGAGTCACTTCATTTACCATCCTATCTTTAGAAATGAGAAAGAGAGAGAGAAAAAAAGAGCTAGCTCTCTCAGAAAAAGAAATTTTCCCACAGCAGGCGACGAAATTCTTCCTAGAGAAAGATTCATAATGACCTTTAATATAGCAACATTTACTGCCAGCATGATTATATATCAGAGACGCAGTTATCACACCAAGCCATAATAACATAAATCTTGAATTCCCTGCTGCCGCTGATACCAGTTCAAAGTTGGGTTAACTGGTGGGTGAGGTCCTAACCACGGACTTTGCTATTGTCAGACAGTATATATATATATATATATATATGTGTATATATATATATATGTGTGTGTGTGTGTGTGTGTGTGTGTGTGTGTGTGTGTGTGTGTCTACACTTTGTTGCTCCTTTAATAGAATGTGCACAGAAAGAAAACGAAAGGTGGTATTCACCACGCTCGTCGCTTTCTGGTCTTGTGACATCATAGGCTTGTACCTGTGGTGCATAGTGTTTACCTAATATTTTGCGTGGAAGGTGCAATGACTGTCTTGAAAATTATGCTGCAGTTCTATATTCAGTGTGTTTGCTTGTAATAGTTGGGCTGCTGAATGATATCAATAGCCATCTTGGATTGGCCGTATTTTGAATATAATGTTATCACTTCACGTTCGACGGGAATATGGCATGGTGTCATGATGATCTTGTTTAACTCAGCTTGGAAAAGATGTATTTGGCTTAATTTCTCTCTCTCTCTCTCTCTCTCTCTCTCTCTCTCTCTCTCTCTCTCTCTCTCTCTCTCTCTCTCTCTAAGATAAATTTGACTGATTTCTTTTACGTTACAAAGCAAGTTTAAGTTTCAGTCTCCGTAGCAAAGTACACCGTCCTAATGTACATGCATATAAACATTCGTACATCAAATGTATTCATATTTGTACAATCCAAAAATAAAGATATCCGGTTTTTAATCATTATATTCACATTTTTTGCATATCCTTCTTAAAAAGCGTTGTGCAGAATGAATGAAATATATACAATGGATTAGGCTAAAATATGCGTAGTTTCCTATAAACGAGCACCGTAGGTCATATTTTCTTCAGACATATCCCGTGTGAGAACGTTTCAGAGAAGAGTTTTGGGATTGTGGTGAAATCCGGGTTACCCCCGAGAGACTCGAAGCCTCTTTCCATATTTTTCTCCGGCCTGGATCTGCTGTAGATCCTCTCCGCCCCGATCAATTTCTCTCTCTCTCTCTCTCTCTCTCTCTCTCTCTCTCTCTCTCTCTCTCTCTCTCTCTCTCTCTGTCAGTGCGGGAAGCATTCTCATCCCTGTTGTTGTTTGTGTGTTGTAAGTAGAATTGTATTTTATGAAATCTTGCTCGTGAATTACGAGAGAATAGAAGGCTTATCTATCTAGGAGTACCGCATATTTATATCCACATCCCACCCACCTTATGATGCCTCCTATCATCTTCATCTTGATATACGCTGTAACCTCATTTTTAGCCTAAATTATGACAGTTATCAATTAAAAATGACAATAGAGGATTCTTGTTCTTTCTCACGGATTAATTGGTCGTAACATGATACGCTCATGCATGTAGAAATATTATTCCAATGCAGTTAATGTAACAGGCACTCTTTATAGTACCGATATGATGAAAACCCAAGACAAATCTTAGTTCTGTGAAGGGGCAGATATTCTGTTCGATACATGTTGCAGTCCAAGCACTGTCTAATAACCCACACGCTTTAGAAAGTGAAACCGTCCAACAGGTCAGACGTAATCAAGGCATTTGTAACTGGCATTAGCGTGCTGTTCTGTCTGGCAGTAATTATGAGCTAGCAAAGGCATGTTAACCTGTTTCGTGAGTTCCTGCTTTGGTGTCTGTTAGGGACTTAGTCATAATCAATTTGCTTTGTGAGAGAGAGAGAGAGAGAGAGAGAGAGAGAGAGAGAGAGAGAGAGAGAGGATACATCTCCCGATTATGCTTGTATATACATTACTGAACAAGGAAATCAACAGAATATCTTTCATATTATTTGAAAAATATCAAATGCATTATTAGACACTCACTACTTGATGCTTTTAGAAGACGGGAGACATTCAGGTCTGAACGCTCGCTGGGACAAGGTACAACAAAGCTATGTAAGTTCCTTATGACTTTGGTTAGAAGGAGATAAGAAAATAACAGTTAAGAGGGGCCATTATACGCTATTGCTCAAATAAAAAAATAAATGAAATGGATTATTAGTTATTACAGGATGATGCTCAGAAGAATTTTTTTTTTTTTACTAAAACCTGGAAAAATGCTCCCCCTTCTTATTTCAGTGAAATAGGAAATAAGGTAAAATAGCCCCTCATTGTTTATTCATGAATTTTTCAGAGCCGCCTCTGTCGGCATAATTGCCTTTTCTTAAAATATGAAAAACATTTTTTCATATAAATCCCGAAATTCAATAAGCATACGGTTAATTATTCAATGTCATTTAGGGGTCCATCAAATTTTGTGATACGTTCAGGATTTCAATTTATCAAATTGAGCGACACCCACTGAGTCTCGTAAATATCGTGGCCTCCTGTAGAACACCCTCGCAAGGTGCTCAGTTTCCTGTGACTTAAAATTAATACAAACTTTTTCACAATAGCACCAAAGTTTTTCAGCATCTCTCTCTCTCTCTCTCTCTCTCTCTCTCTCTCTCTCTCTCTCTCTCTCTCTCTCTCTCTCTATAGGGACTTTTCCCTAAATTTCGGTATGCCTCTGTTACCTAAGGATTAAATTGATACTTAGCTGTTAGTCGAACTTTGTTGGTCACAACAATAAACATGTGAGTGTTTATTTCTCGGTAGGAATATATATCAAAACGGGAGGATCTCGACAAAGTAATCTCATTTCATATAGATGAAACAATATATATATATAAAATTAATATGAATATTAATTTTATTTGTTGATAGGAGAAGGCATTTGAAAACTTCCACAGACTAATATTACGGAAGGTCTTGCATCAATATGGCATTCTCGTTATATATGTAAAGCTGATTAAAGTCATCCGTAAACGAGTGAATCTGTAGTTTATAATGGGGTGCTGCAAGGGGTTGCTTTTTCATTTTTACTGTTTCCCCTTCTAGGCTTTATAATAGAATAAGTGGTCTAAGACGGAATACAAGGCTTGGATTAGAGCAACGATAGAAACTCGACAGAACTGAAATATTCAGATGATGCTGTTTTAATCAATAAAATATCAGAAGGCTTACAAAATTTGTCAAACAGAATGCATCGTATAACTAGAGAAATTGACTCACAATAAATAATAAAAACAGAAGCAGTGAGGACACAATATGCACAAAGGGACAAAATTCAACATAAAATCATCTAGGTATATAAAACATCTTCTTGCTCCCATAACATTGCTGTTGAAAGGCGCTTTAGATTTATACCGTACTCTTTCTAGGGAGTGATGCTTAGCTGTAAGTAAAGCTCTCTCTGGTACTAGCAAGTTCTGAGTATCCCAAAGTTTGGTGAGCTGCAATAAAATTGTTTTTTGGATAGACTTTTTTTAATATCGACTTAGTGCAGAAAACTGGAACATTGCAAATAAAATATGAGTTTGAGAGTAAGGAAAAATGTGAACACTCCGATTCGAAGTATATGTTTATTACCTTGAAAATCAAATGATATCTGCAAGATATCTAAAAAAGTAAGATATACTTATGGTTATGGTAATACGTTATCATTAGATGAGTGTGCAACATGTAATTTTGTCTTAAAAAATAAAAAAGCTGTAAGAATATTCCGGGCATTTTTACCGAGGGGATTGGCTAAACAGTTTGCTGAATAACTATTATATTAAGCACAGTCGTCCGTAAGTATCTATAAATCACTTTAATCTCCAACGCTTTCAAGTGGAGAAGAGGGACCTTTTAATAAAGTTTAGAGCTGCAAAGTTTAGATTGTGGATCACACGTAACGATGAATGCTATGGAGACAATGCCACTAAAATGAGAAAAGGACATGAACATAAATTTTAGGTTTTTCTAAATGATGATAAATATTTGGTTTTTACGGTACAGTAGTAAATTTTATAAAATACTGCAGTTTACAAAAAGATAGCATCTGATAGTCAAAAACGCCAGTTTCATCTGATAATATTGCTTGCAGTCTTTCAGTAACAAAGTAAAATCTTTTAGTAGCACAACTGGCTGTAATCTGCAACATTAATATATTTAAAATATAAGCCAGTGGCGGAACCATGGCATTATCGGTGGTCTTGGTTATCAGCAAATTCTAATTTTCTTTTATGTCTGATTTTATTCATTTTTTGACCCAATGATTTAAAAAATGTTCCAGAGTGAAAATCTCCTTCTAGAATTATCTGCAGCACACTTCGATCTTCAAACCCTGTATATGAATGTAAGCAACAGTAATATAAAACATAAAATATAAACAAGTAAAAAATGCGCATAGTTTCTTCGGCGCTGTCGAGTTTTCCGTACAGCGCATAGTCAAGGCCACCGATAATAGATCTATTTTTAGGTGGTCTCGGTATAATGCTATATGAGCCGCGGCCCTTAAAACTCTCTGCCGGCTGTGGTGGGCTGTGTTGTTGCCTCACCAGAAGCACGATTATGGCTAACTTTAACCTGGAATAAAATAAAAACTACTGAGGCTAGAGGGCTGCAATTTGGTATGTTTGATGACTGGAGAGTGGATGATCAACATACCAATTTGCAGCCCTCTAGCTTCAGCAGTTTTTAAGATCTGAAGGTGTACAGAAAAAAGTGCGGACGGACAAAGCCATTTCAATAGTTTTCTTTTACAGAAAACTAAAACGAGTCAGTTCTAATGAAAAGTAAGTCAGAGAGTTTGGCCTGCAAGCGTAGGAAGCATGTCCTAAATACCATTTGCCCTTTAGGGAAGACCAGGGTACCTCCGGTTTCCTGGACACGTCAGGGAAAGAGACGCAACGGTTACACTGAAATAGACTGTAAATCGTTTAATTGGTCCAAAACTGGAGAGTCTGTTAGAGGTGCGTTCTATTATACCTTTGAAATCCTCTCATAGTCGTCGTTTTTCATTTTCACTCCTTTCGCCCCTTTCCTTCGTCTGAGATGAAAAAATCCAAACACTCTGCTATTCCGTTAGCGAGTTTATTGGTTTTTGATGGGCGAAGTAAACGTGAATGAGTTATTCCTCTTCAGTTTACGGCCGCGCTGTCAATCAAGTAATTGCTTTTGACCATAAGATTGGCATCGATGACGATGGTTGTTACGCCAGTTGCATAAATGAAGCAGTCCAGCGTTGACCGGCAGGGTACGATTTGGTCGATCACTGTTATTGCTTGTGGTAAAGCAAATGTGCACAGATGAATTTTTTATTGTTACTTGAACGTCTGAGGACAAAAAAATTGCACATTTGCTTATCAGTAGTTTATGATTGCAGATGTTAACGACCATTAAATTGTTATAACGAGTTGGTGTATGTCATTGTACACACACAATATATATATATATATATATATATATATATATATATATATATATATATATATATATATATATATATATATATATATATATATATATATATATATATATATACTGTATATATATTTATGTATATATATACATTGCGTGTTTGTACAATGACACTGACACTTACTTTTTCTCTCTTTATAGTAATCAAAAAGCTACAAGGAAATCACTGCCAATTCTATTTTTAGTACTGTGGGTAGTGGGTAGGGGATATGTTCGTGTGTGTATATATATATAAATATATATATAATATATATATATATGATATATATACACATATATATAAGCATTATATTTATGTATATATATATATATATATATATATATATATATATATATATATATATATATATATATACTATATATATATATATATATCTAACAATTACCCACAGAACTAAAAGTAGAATTGGCAGTGAATTTCATGTAGCTTTTTGAGTACTACAAGGAGAGAAAAAAATAAATTGCAAAGTCGAAAATTTGCAGTTGAGATGTCTTCTAACGATCTGAATGTAAGCTGATCATTCGTTAGTCTTTCCTTCATTGATCCATTTCGTCGGACTGTTCAACCTTCACTATTTTAAATTTTTCGCGGAATGATATTAATTTCACGATTCAGTCCTCCCGACAATTTCTCGGTTAATCTATTCTTCTGTCATTCACAATCAATCAGAGTATGATTGCTACAGACAAAAAAAAATTCTCATTGTGTTATTGCAATTAATTACAGTGAATTTCCCTCTTCCCAGTATTTGCTAAACAGACCGTTATAGAAATGCTGTCTAATTCAATCATTTATTTATTTTCGCGAGCTTTTATTTTTTTCATATATCAATGAATTGGTGTTTGAAAGGGCGAGAAAAATTGAAATATTTATTGTGCAGACTTTATGTCTCTAACTTTTGTATTTGAATGTCATGGGTATTTCATCGTTAGTTTTGATACAGTATCGACAATAGTGCTCTATTTTTATTGCATCTATTTTTTATTTAGAGATTTGCTTGCACTAGATTGTGCTACATAATCAATCAATCAATCATTTCCTGTGGCACCCACAGGGATGTATAGGGCCTCGATGAACTCACGCTACCACATTCTGTCCTGGGATAACTCCTCAAGATCTTCCCAACACTCGTCTCCTGCTTCCCGCCTCATTGTCCACAACCACGTTTCCTTTGGCCTACCTCTACCTCTTTTACCAAGGGCAACCCACCCCAGTATATCTCGTACTATTCCCTGTCTTCTGTACACATGGCCTAGCCATTTCCAGCGTGAGAACCCAACGTACTCATCGACCGGCTGCACTCCAGTTACTTCTCTAATTCTAAAATAACTAAAAAAGTTACTTTTGTCCGTGAAATTAGTTTCCTTATGAAACAGTAGAAAAGGCTAAAAAGTCATTATGCAAATCCTGTCCTTGTGGAGCATTATAAACTCTCCTAGCAAACTTCCCTACCTACCTATCAACTTCAAAGGAGAGCCTGCTCTGTGTTTATAATGTAAAGCTGATAATGTTACGACTTACTGTGTCTTCTCATCATGTCAAGATTTAAGCTCCCTGTAGACTCTCTCTCTCTCTCTCTCTCTCTCTCTCTCTCTCTCTCTCTCTCTCTCTCTCTCTCTCTCTCTCTCTCTAGTAGTCCTTCTTGTTCTCAAGATGAATATAACATCTTTTTAAAGGAATGTACAGCTTTTTATTGCAATAAATAGTGCTATGCTTAATTTCAGAAATACTCGTACATTGATAAGCAGCTTTACCTGTTTATAAACATTTAGGACCATCGGTACTGTGTCAGATAGCACTATTATGAATACAGAAAGAAGTAAACCCGAATTTTGATACTGTAATAAAGGTATATTGTAAATTCAGTAAATCTCCAACTATTTCCAAAGTTCGTCGACGCATATGTTGTAAATGGTGCTATTCGGTGTATTACAGACCAGGAAGAAGGCGAATTCTGGGGTTAATTAGGTAATGCATTTTATTAGACGTTGTGAATTACCTTAGGAGGGAAAATGCTCTTAAATTACTGGGAGCTTTCCTCATTTTAGGCAATACTTTTGTTTTTATTTACTGGTTATTATACATAATGGGATGATTACATCCCTTTACCCTTTACTGAGAATAGATAAAAGAGAATAGATAAAGTATTCTCCTTTATTAAATAAAATCTTATAGTATGCAATATGGCTGTGGTTCATATACATATATATATATATATATATATATATATATATATATATATATATATATATATATATATATATATATATATATATATATATATATATATATATATATATATATATATATATACTGTAAATACAGTATATGTGTATGTGCGTGTGCATGTATGTATGTATGTATATCTATCTATCTATCTATCTATATATATAATATATTATATATATGTATGTATATCTATCTATCTATATATATATATGTAGTATGTATGTATGTATATCTATCTATCTATCTATCTATCTATCTATCTATCTATATATATATATATATATATATATATATATATATATATATATATATATATAAATATAATGTGTGTGTTTTAACTTGAAAGGAATATTCACAATCTGTGATAAAATAGAGAATATTAATGCACAGTTGTACCTAAAGTACTTTTTATACGTGAATGGTGTGTTACGCTAGAAATGGTATATTTTGTTAGTAGCAGACACAGTAACAAATGTTACCCATGATAAATGCTATATTTCAACGTTACTGCACAGCACATGAAAAATGAAGGCACGGTATTCCTGACGGGTACGAATTCGAAAAATAAAGCCGAACCGTACTTGTAGCCTTGCCCTTGACATTTCAAGCTTCTTTTTTTTTTTTTTTTTATTTTTCTCACATTAGTTTTTCTATATTTCATTTTTCATTTTCGTTGCGTATATTTACTATTTTTTTATAATTTCCCGTCTTTCCCCCACAGGCTCTTTACGTACTGGCGTTTTCCATGTATTTTCTTGTTCTTACACTGCACGCGGAAAACAGCAACTAGAAAAAGTTAAATTTTCCGTACTAATTCAGTAGTCCGTTTCAAATCTTGGCATTTTGCTGTTGAGCATACATTTAGTAACTTTGCAAAAGCCATAGTTTAGATAGAAAATGATAAGTAATTCCTATATTCAATGCTTCTTTTACTTGACATCTTGTACCTCATTCTTTCGTGTTATCGCTTGGTTTATTAGTTGTATTTTTCTTGCTCGCATATGCCTTAATAATAACATGTCTGAATGAAGACTTTTGACTGTGACTAATTTATCAATTCAAAGTTCTTCGCCTTCGCGAGAAGGCGTCTATTGCAGCAATTTTTGAGTCAGCGACCTTTGCATGTCATAGACATCAATTTGTAATTTTGAAAAAATCAGACACCGTAAAGTTACGTATTAAATCATTACGATGATTTTGTCCTAAAATTGAAATTAATTTAACTTATAAAAATTCAGTTATGAATCAAAGAAGTCATCTATAATTTCATTATTCCCTTTTCATTCAGTATATTCACTTTAATATATAATTATTTCTGTTTGCATGTCTCTTCCTTGCTCTTAAGAGTCTGTCACCCGAGGTCAAACGATGCAGAAGACATACGTTTGTTGACCCGTGACGGCTGGTATAACTGGGACGCTAATTACGGCTTTTGTAGGTACGGCGATGGGGGCAATTACCTGGTCATCAGGGACATTTAATGTTTCTGAATACGGTTGTCCGCTGCAGGAACACACCACACAAAACTAATTAAGCCCTGCTAATTAAGGGGCATCGCCATCATGCTAAGATGTGAGAAACGAGTCCATGGCATCGCGACCTGCAGTTTGCAGGGGCGTTCTGGTGTCGAGGTCGTCAGGAATTGTGTTTACGTATGCAGAAAATGCGTAAGAAAATATTTGTTATTGTTATAATATAATAATAATAATAATAATAATAATGATGATGATAATGATTATTATTATTATTATTATTATTATTATTATTATTATTATTATTATTATTGGCCAAAATGCACCCTTATTAGGAAAACAATGCTGTAAGACTTAGCACCCCCCTTGGGGAAAGCCGCCCAGTACGAGAAAGAAATACCTACGTTTGGTGTTAACTGCAAAAGAGGAATAGATAAAAACAAATAACGAGTGATAAAAAAGAAAATGTAAGATAAAACTAAAAAGCTACGGAATCAGGCGTATGGGAGCTTGCTCAGGAAAAAAATTGTTTGCCCAAAGTTTGAACTTCTAAAGTTCTAGTAGTTCAGTCCGTGATTATGAAATTATGGTAACAGCTGGAACGGAAGTACTACTGTAGAAAGCTGGGGGAAATTCAAGTTAACCGACTTGGATTGATATCTATTTGAAAAAAATGGCATGGACTTAAACAAAATTTTTCTTTATCGTCTGTCACAATAATGCACGCAAAGAAACTAGCAACGAGAAGAGGCCAGTCAGAGGAGTAGAATTATTGGTTTAGATAAAATTTGAGGATGCGTTGGTCAGGTTTCTGCCAGGAAGTTTTGTAAGTTCTCTCTCTCTCTCTCTCTCTCTCTCTCTCTCTCTCTCTCTCTCTCTCTCTCTCTCTCTCTCTCACACACACACACACACACACACACACACACACACACACACACATATATATATATATATATATATATATATATATATATATATATATATATATATATATATATATATACACACACATCCACTATATCATTTGATGTCGAATTCACTATACCTAATGAATGATGTGGCTTAGTAGTTGTAAAATAAAAAGTCACTTGTGTATAAATAACAAAAATTCATATAACATAAATATATATATATATATATATATATATATATATATATACATGTAAAAACTATAAACTTTAGGAGCATATAGATGGAAGCAGTGCAGGAATTTATAGGATGTAGTCAGATAAATTTTTGGAAGCAAATTCTTCTTTTTCGTATTTTGCAAAAACAGCTCCGGTGAAGGCTGTGGATAATGAAGTTCAAAGGCTCAAATTGAAGTTGGTTTTAAAAATAGATTGAGATGTAAATATTATATGTCATGATTGTATGAATCACTTTTCGTTAGATTGTAATTATATTTGTTTCCAAAACAATCTACGGAAAAATATCATAAACTTCTTTTAATAAATGACCTCTGAATAGGAATCCCAATTATGAGAAAAAATTGAAATGTAATTTATGTTTCCATTATTAATGAATGGGTAGGTTATTTTTCATTATACACCACCAATAAGAGTTTGAGACAACTCCGTGGAATCCTTTCAAGCATAAAATGGAATTTAGAAAAAAAAGCATTATAAAACTTATAATGTTTGGTATGGTTTTTTGAGGTAGCGTCAGGAAAGGTATAATGAAGCATAATAATTTTGTGACGTCCATGTTAATTATACCATTTTTATGAAAGTGCAGTAGCCCTACTATATAGAGACCAACCCATAAAAGTTACATTTTCATATTCCATCAATACAGACAGGTTTTAAAACTCTTGTTTAAGAGTGCATGAACTATTTATATTAATGTGATATTCATGAAAGTGACCGTTTCACTTTATGGCATTTTTAATAAATAATTTCGTGGGGTTTCACAACTAAAAGGGCAAAAACACAGGTGTTTGAGTCTCCCACATTTTCCGTTATTTATCACGATGTATTTAATTATGAATTTTTTGTTTTATCTCTCAGGAGAAGCTGTTGCAAATGTCGGAGTCTTTTTCTTAGCGCTGTCAATTTTTTGTATGTTGAATGTTTTGTGTATGTCATAATTTTTTACTCTCTTTTTTCACTGCGAAAAGGGGAAAATATATGCTGGACGTCTTTATTCTATTTTGTTTATTTTTTCTTTACCTCTCATGTTACCGAGAAAATATTTGAGAAAAATAATTAAATACACCTCTTCGTTATTTTCTGCGTGGGCTAGATATTGTTATGCATGGTTTATCAAATGCACTTTCATGCAGGCAAACTTTTTAATGTTTTTTCTTTTTCTCAATTTTTGTAAGTATGAACTACAAAGGAATTGGAAGCACTTGCGTATTTGTCTCAATTATTCATTGGCAATTGTTTTCTGAGTCCTATTGAATAAGGGCCTAACCTTCAGAGAGGTTTGAGAGAAAATTTTTCCTAATGGGTTTGTCTCGTGTCAGTGTATAATATTTTCCATAAAAAAAATGTTTCATTCCATTCCCTGTAAAATTGGGGGACATTATTGTTAAAAGGGGAGCTATAATACTACTTTCATCCGCAATATATCATTGATTTCATTTTATTCTCAAATTTTTTTGTTACTTTACATTTATTCATTTATTGTCTATGTTCTTTCATTTCCACTCATATGGGATTTTTTTTTGTGGAGGATTGCTCAGCAAGTCTTGTCCTTTTAGGCGTATTTCGCATAAATTATCGTTCATTTTGAATAATAATAATAATAATAATAATAATAATAATAATAATAATAATAATAATAATAATAATAACAACAATATTTTGTTGAATAAAATCGCTGCACTTTGCGAATTGGTTTTATACTGAGTTTTCTCTATTCTTCTGTTCTTTTCCTGCACATCAGTATAAGTCAATAATTGGCCAATGTTCATATTTTGATGGATGAAGCAGCGTATTTCTTACAGCAGAAATTCTTCATTTAAACCACTACAGCAGGTAACTGAAGCCTGGAAAAAGAAAAAATTAGACATACCACCGAAAATACCATCAAGAAAATCTACGTGTGTACATCCCAAGTTTCAGTTACCTGCAGTTGAGGTTTAAATAAAGAATTTCTGCTGTAAGAAATACGCTGTTTTATCCATCGAAATATGAACATTGGATAATTGTTGACTAATATTGATGTGCAGGAAAAGCGAATTATTAGAAGTATTGAAAAAACTCAGTATAAAATTAATTCGCAAAATGCAGCCATTTTATTCATCAAAACTTGCCTCAAAGAGGGTCTTCATCCTTCGCAATATAATAATAATAATAATAATAATAATAATAATAATAATAATAATAATAATAATAATAATTATTATTATTATTATAATAAAGAAGTAAAAAATGCGGATTTTCTTTACAGCCTATAATCAAATCAACCGAAAATAGATCTATCTTTCGGTGGTCTCGGTATAATGCTGTATGAGCCGCGGCCCTTGAAAATTTCAGCCATGGTCCGGTGGTGGCCTGTCCTATAGCGTTGCCAGACGCACGATTATGGATAACTTTAACTTTAAATAGAATCAAAACTACTGAGACTAGAGGGCAGCAATTTGGTATGTTTGACGATTGGAGGGTGGATGATCAACATACCAATTTACAGCCCTCTAGCCTCAGTAGCTTTTAAGATCTGAGGGCGGACAGAAAAAGTGCGGACGGACAGACAAAGCCACCGCAATAGTTTTCTTTTACAGAAAGCTAAAAATCAACTTTTGGTGTCGGCAGCCATCGTAAGTTGTATTGTCTAATATTCCACGTGAGTGAGAATGACATTTAAATGAAAACCTTGCCAGTCATTCTAACAGTTTGTTCTCGTATGAGTAGATTTATGCCACGTGTCATATACAAGCCCCGTTGACGAAAGGAATGGAGGACTTGTGAGCTTTATGTCTCAGATTTCATTGCATATGTATACATGCACTAAATTTGCTTATGCTTATTGTATCAGATGTATATATGATTAGTTTGCAAATGATACATACAATATATTTGTCGTATATATATATTTATATATATATATATATATATATATATATATATATATATATATATATATATATTATATTTATGTATGTATGTATGTGTACACATAAGCGTTCTTACTATTAAAAGAAAATTTCTTTTAAACCAGGAAACATCAAAGAACAACAAGAAAAACTATTACCTGGTTCGGATTCTTGCGAATCGCCCAAAGGTAAAATGTCCATGCAAAACATACACGGATGCAGTTTTACCTATTCAGTAGATTTTTATGTTTCTTCTGTACAAAAAAAAGGAGTTTATAAGCATGAAAACATTGTAGACTTCGGCGCAGAAGAAATGCAATAAGGAATGTTATAGTGTACAAGTTGGAATGCTATAAAGGTGGTGTTATGACTTACGAGATTTTAATAATAAATGTGAATTTATCTAAGATTATTTCGATGGGAGAGGAGATGCTCAGTGTAAAAGTTGGTCTTACGCTTAGGGGAGGGGACCATGCCTTGCGCGTTGTGCCCCTCTCGACCTAAGCAGTGAGCTAGGCATTTGGGAATATTTGCGGCCATTATTAAAAATGCATGTGGTTGGCAGACTCATCCCAAAAGACCGGCGGGCTAACACCTGGGGCCACCTCCTCTAAGGGGGGAAAAGGCGTATTATATATATACACATATATTTATATATATGTATATATATACACACACACACACACACACATATATATATATATATATATATATATCTATATATGTATGTATGTGTGTATATGTGCTGTAGGTGTGTGCGTGTGTGAAATAGGTACACAACATTACGTTGGAAGTTGCTCGTTAAGCTTATCATTTCATATATTTATAAAAAACAGAATACTTGACATTCCAATTTCTGGTCAGTATTGCTTTTATTCGAAAACTGATAAGGCTCCAGCGAACGATTTGTCACTAATGTCAACGTAATTCTCTGCATGTTATGTTTTTATGATGATGCAATCGAGAAGCAGGAAATATGTTGCAAGCACTGACGACCAGAAATAACCGAAACATATAGGTTTACATTTATTTATGTGCATTGAAGCGATTTCATCACAGTTTCAAAGAAATAGAGTGTAATTATACTTGCAGTATGTAGCAAACATGTCTGGTTCAGTAATAATTTTAGATGATTTCATTTGACACAATCGTAATATTAAATTTGATGTAGTTTTTGCTTTTTTTACGATATTCTCATTGGGAATCAGTTTTGTTTATGAGATCAGAATTGACGTATAGATGTCATATACACTGCACGATGCAACGTTGGTATATCTTGTTGAAATATTGCATGCCTGACATGCTCATTTTAAGGATATTCAGTTCATTTCCATCTTGAACACATTTTTTAACACGGAAATACTTGCTCAAAAGTATAAGAGTTACTAAGAGTAGTTGTTGTCTCGTAATTTCCCTTGCTTGTTAATTTTTCTAAATGTGTTGTCTCTAGCTCACAAGGTATTTTAAGTACAGTATACTAATAGCGTCTTTACCTAAGACCCAGCGTTGAAATGTCAAAGATTCCGTGTCCAGTCTGCTGTTTAGATTCAGGTTTTCTAGTTCTTGAATATTGTGAGGAAAAAATAAAGTATATACTTTATCTTCGAACCCAGGATTTTACACCTAGAATTTTAATATTGATGATGTTTAGCTTTCAATGGCAGTTAATAATTTTGCACGTCGAACTCAGGTAATTTTTAATCACATTTTTTTTTATCTAGTCGACCCTACTTGATATTATATATGCATTAAAAAACCATTTACTTTTGTCAGTAGTCAACCTATCATTCGTTTTTTAAAGTTGTGGAATAGTTATTAATTATTCACGTGTATATGTTTTTAGGAAAGAGAAAAACAATTAATATTCATTTAAATTAATTATTATTTGCTGACATAGCATGTCTTAGTCTTGTACAATAATCTCAGGAAATAATTCAGTTTTCTTTCGTGAAATAACTTTAGATTTTCGGACAGTTATTACAAATTTACAAACCTTGAAATCTCAGTATTGCCTATCAGGTCTGTGGCATGGACTTTTCAGATGATTTTGTTGAACGAAGTAGATTCATGTTTATAAAGAATGTTACACGTGTACTCTTTACTCATGATTAACCGAGCAATGTGAAACCAGGTAACCTGACGGTGATTATCTCGAGATTGATTATTTATCATGCTTTCATATTGCAAGCAAATGCTCATCAGAAACTGTGTTGAGAACCATCACCCAAGTCAGAAACTGTTGAGAACTTCGACATTAAGCAGAGACTGTGCTGAGAACTGTCACATAAGTGAGAAACTGTTGAGAACATTGACAAAGCAGAAACTGGGTTGAAAACTGCAAAATCATGAAATCTGAAGCTGTCCTGAAAACTGTGAAGATGTTTCAGCCTTATATTAATGTGGCACCGAGATTATTGAAGGAATAAAATTTTCCAAGTATTCGAAAGCTAAATTATCACACATAATTCACATACAAGATAGCATTAGGTCTTATAAGAGGCTGATGTGCACCTTTGTTGAATGCTTGCAATGGATAAAACTGCATTCTTGCATTTCCATCCCATTTAGTGTGACCTTTGTAACTTAATAGTTTCCGTTTTCTAGGAGGTGATAAGTGAAATGAAGATGGAACTGAAAGACTTTCTAAGTCAACCAGTCACAGTAAAGTGAATTATTCAGAAGTAAAAGAAGAATAAAAATGAATATATTTCTCTACCCTGGAATAAAAATTTAGCGCAAACAGATCTGGTAGCAATTTACATATGCTTCATATATATGGTAAATCCTGCAATTGTTTCATTGTAATTTGATATAACAGAACTTGATACTGAATAACAGAAAAAAAAAAATTCAACCTTACGATTCTTGGAAAGTCAGTAATTAATATTTCTTCTATTTCAAAATGTCTCATCCTTTTTCATAACATACAATATAGATATGAAGTGAAATAAGAATATAGTGAGAAGAATCAGCGGGTCATTCTGCGGTGACGGCAGAAAATCATTGTTTGTTTTAAGCGGTCTTTCCGTCAGGTCTGAGTCGATGTAAGAAATTCAAGTAACCTGTCACTGGGCGCAGTGGGGCTAGAAAGAGGAAGAGGAAGGAGACCGCCTTCCGTGAAAAGCTGTTGCTATTCTTTTTCCAGATGTATATACTCCCAGGTGTTCCTTTTGGACGGCCAATTTTCTGGGGGTAAATCCACATGGCCTTTTCTTCTTCTGGAGAGAGAGAGGAGAGAGAGAGAGAGAGAGAGAGAGAGAGAGAGAGAGAGAGAGAAAACGAACGGATTATTGCATTATCTGGGAAGCCTCAGAAACAATTCCTGAAATACTAGTTTCGTTAATAGATTAATTTATTTATTTGAAAACGCACCAACACACACACACACACACACATATATATATATATATATATATATATATATATATATATATATATATATATATATATATATATATATATATATATATATATATATATATATATATATATATATATATATATATATATATATATATATATATATATATATATATTCAAGAAACACCCTTGATTAGGTTTCCGATTCAATTGACAGTTATGTAAAAGGGTATCAAATGTTCCTTTTTGTTAAGAAAGAGGTGGTGAAAAAGATTTCGGGAACTGTTGGGCCATAAGTTTTCAAGTAGCCTTGGAAGCGTGAATGTTTATGTAAGTTTATAGATAGCATATTGATGCTTGTGGAGAATATAATAACAGCAGTTCGGCTACGTTTTATTGAAGGAATTTTACTTGTGACTGAAATATTTTATCGTGCGACACTGCAACTTGAGTTTTATTATATCGAATATTTTTTCTACTATTCCTGGAATAAAAGCAATATGTCAGATGTGAATTAAAAGTATGCGAACATGCAAACAAGAGTATATATAATGTATCCGTTGCATTTGTAATTTTAATTTGATAGCTGTAGAAATATCGCAAGTTATGGAGAAAATAGAGAAGAATAATCCTTGCAACTTCAGAAGTTCATTCTAAGATGCAATGCATTTCTACCCTAATACAGTTCAACTTGTATTTTAATATTTTACTTACATTTGTATTTGTTTATTAATTTGTTAATTTATCTGTTTTTCTCATAACTGATTTCTTTCTGTGTTTCCCATTACCTTCTGTTACTCCTTTCGAATGAACACCATATTCTTTGGAAGCTTGAATTTCATGTCAGTGGCCCCTGTGGGCTTGTTCCATGTGAATAGGGTTCCTCTTCAGAATAATAATAATAATAATAATAATAATAATAATAATAATAATATTATTATTATTATTATTATTATTATTCCACTATTAACTGAAAATGTTAAACGGAACTTATTTAGCAGTGAATGAGTCTCCAAATACACTCTGAAAAAGTGCTCTGTGAACAGTAATGTTAGTGAGAATGTAGCAGTGAATATAAATTGTACATGTTAAGTCATGAAAATAAACGTCAAAATAGATGGCAAAATGAGTAAAAAAGGCTAGTAAAAACCAAGTGAAACGAGATAAGCCGCGGAGAATGAATTAGAATGCTGGAAAGCGACGATGTACCAAGTTAATTTTTACTTGGAAGTAATTTGATACCGTATGAACTAGAAACGGTCAAATGTAGTTTATCGTCAGCGTGGTCGTGGATACGCGTTGTCATACTTAACTGGAGTCTAGGTTTCGATTATTTTTGACGTTAGAGATACAAACGACGAGGATAATTCATACCATTAACATAAGTATCCAAGTACTCTGCGGCATCTGCATTTTGTTTCATGACTAATACGATACGATTAACTTAGTTACCGAAATACTCAAAGTCGTTTAAGTTTTCTCTCACAAACGTTTGGAAGCTTTCGTTTCCTTCAAATACACCTCAATGATAAACGTAATATGTGAAATTATTGCAAAGTCTTAGATTCATAAGATTATGATGTCATCGATTTTTTTTTTTTTAATCCTTTTGAACCTAAGGAACATTTTCACAAATTTGCGTCAAAATTTGAACCAAAGGCGTAACCTTCTGTATTGAGCTAAATATGAAGTGTGTGGGGGAGAAGTAATTGTTGATATCGTTTGTAAAATAAGGGTCTTAGAGGCCAGGAAGTTCGTGAGAATGAACAAGACAGTTTTGAAGGAAGGATAGGGAAGTTGGTACGTACGACGTGCTGCTGATTAGGTATATACGGGTTTTTAGGTGCGTAAGAACCATTGCCGAACTTAAGCATAAATCATACTATGGCATTTCATTCTTAATTAAGGCTACAGATAATCATTCCTCTTTATAATCTGATCACATGCGATCTCCTTTGAGACAGTTCTAAGTCGAAAGGGTGAGGAAATATAAATGTTTATACCCGACCCAAAACGAACATAAATAAACTGTTGATGATGGCATAAATAAACTGTTGACGATGGCATAAATAAACTGTTGATGATTGATGGCATAAGTAAACTGTTGATGATGGCATAAATAAACTGTTGAAGATGGCATAAATAAACTGTTGATGATTGATGGCATAAATAAACTGTAGATGATTGATGGCATAAATAAACTGTTGATGATTGATGGCATCAATAAACTGTTGATGATGGCATAAATAAACTGTTGATGATTGATGGCATAAATAAACTGTTGATGATTGATGGCATAAATAAACTGTTGATTATGGCATAAATAAAGTGTTGATGATTGATGGCATAAATAAACTGTTGATGATTGATGGCATAAATAAACTGTTGATGATTGATGGCATAAGTAAACTGCTGATGACGGCATAAATAAACTGTTGATTATGGCATAAACATTCAAGCAATAAAAAAAATCCAATAAGAAGACACCCTGCGTCTGTATTCATTTCGCATGGAAAAAAAAAAAGAAACCAAAAGAAGATTAATCAGCAAAATGGACCAGAAGGTCTCATCATCCATTTCCCTGAGAAGGCTCACGAGGTACTCTCTCTCTCTCTCTCTCTCTCTCTCTCTCTCTCTCTCTCTCTCTCTCTCTCTCTCTCTCTCTCTCTCTCTCTCCTTTTAAATGGAAAAAGCCATATCGCCTAGCGCAGGCTCCCCTTCTTTTGATACTTATTCCCATATCATTTCGACAGGCAGTAAGTTTGTGGGTGTCTGTGGCAGAGAGAGAGAGAGAGAGAGAGAGAGAGAGAGAGAGAGAGAGAGAGAGAGAGAGGGAGAGGGAGAGAGAGTGAGAGAGAAAGGGTAAGAGAAAATAAATCCTCCGAAAGTTGCTGGTCTCGTCGATGCAAACGGACTTCCAAATTACTGAAAAGTTTGATGTATTTGTTTTCTTTAAAGAGCATCAGGAATTATTTATTATTTCAAGAGGGTTTTCCCTCCATAGAACCAAGCGCGCAAGGAATTCCTTTGCAATATGGGGTGAAAGGAAAGGAAAAAGAAAAAATATCCATGGAGGTGGTTTGTAAGCGTTCCTCGCGGGACCACGGATCGGTTGAAGAAAATCCGCTTAAGATCTCCTAGGAAATTATTCTCTCTCTCTCTCTCTCTCTCTCTCTCTCTCTCTCTCTCTCTCTCTCTCTCATTATGATGCACATTCGTAAATGTGTGTGGACATGTTTGTCTGAAAATTTATGCACAGACTGTAGGTATTTATAATTTAATATATATATGTATATATTGTGTGTATATTAGGTATATATATATACACATATGTAGGTATTTATGATTTATATATATATATGTATATTGTGTGCATATATAAACACACACGCACACACACACAAACATAGATTTGCTTATACTAAGGTATGTACATGTCAATTTATGTATCTAAGTTTTTAAATCAAGGCAAACTTTGTTATTATTATTATTATTATTATTATTATTATTATTATTATTATTATTATTATTATTATTATTAGATGGTGAATGTTGGCCCTCCAATGCTAATTTCATTTCAATTCCATTTCCAGCGACTGGCCTTTCGGAAGCGTGTACTGTACCATCAGCAACTTCATGGCAAACGTTACTATCGCCGCTAGTGTATTCACTTTGATGGCTATATCTTTCGATAGGTAAGTTTCTCTCAGTGGCAAGTGTTTGAGCGGTGCAGTTTTGTATTTCTGTGTACAAAGTAATAGAATTAGATTAAGAGACATGAACATTTAACGGATAAAGGTAAAAGGGTATATTATAAGAAATCGAATATTCCCCCCTGGAAATTCGGGACCAGGGTGCATTATTACATGGGAATCCGAACATGCGTATTAGATGTTCGGTAAATGCTACCACTGCTACTTCTGCTACTTATGCTTCTTCTACTGCAGGATATCCTGCAGCTCTTATTACTGCTACTACGCCATCCTAATAATAACAGTCTCTAGTATGGACGTTTCTGTTACTGTTGCACTCAGCGGCAGAGAAATTCATCGACAAAATTAGCTACCAAAATAGCATCGGTAAAATTGTAACATCCCTGTCGGAGGTTATAACATGTTAGGATGTAGCGGCGATGACGTTAAAAAAGATATTAATTTCTCGGGTATCCGTAAAACTTTAGGTGTTGAGAATACCGACTCATTTTAGGTGATATTTAACAGCTATGAGAGCTCATTCTTTCACACCATTGGTGTATGAATACCGAAAGATATGCCTCAGGATATTAGATTTCCTTTTGCCTTGCAAGTTAGATGTGTTTGAAGTTTTCCCTTGCGTTAGTTATTGTGTGGTATTGACGGTTTTTTAGTTTAGAGTAAAAGATAACTGTTGTGCCGGCTTTTTCTGTCCGTCCGCACTTTTTCTATCCGCCCTCAGATCTTAAACACTACTGAGGCTAGAGGGCTGCAAATTGGTATGTTCATCAACCACCCTCCAGTCATCAAACATACCAAATTGCAGCCCTGTAGCCCCAGTAGTTTTTATTCTATTTAAGGTTAAACTTAACCATAATCGTGCGTCTAGCAACGATAAAGGACAGGCCACCACCGGGCCGTGGTTAAAGTTTCATGGGCCTCGGCTTATACATCATTATACCGAGACCACCGAAAGACAGATCTATTTTCGATGGCCTTGATCATGCGATGTATAGAAAACACGATTGCGCCGAAGAAACTTCGGCGCATTTTTTTACTTGTTTTTATTTCTTTTTCTTTCCTTGTAGTGCCAAGCTGTGGAATCCTATTCCTATTTCTGTTTTTTGGGCCATGGTTGGAAAAAGGCATTAGGTTACCCGTCCCATTGTGGGGGGAGACACGAGACTGTCAGGCCATTAGATTATGGAATGAGGTTTTTCTGACAGTTTCAGTAACTTCCTAAGCTAGTTTTTACTAACTTTTACATTTTTCCCAGGGAGTTATTTTATTTTCCTTTAGAATTTTAATTTTATTCGACTTGCTGGTACATTTTTTTTCTTTAGCTCATGTGGGTTCCAACTTTAACTTTTTTAACTGTAAAAAAAATTCTTAATTGACTTTGTGAGAGATACCTAACTTTATATATTGAACGAATTATTACTTCCTGTTATCAGTGTCGGACTTGGTTATTAATGACATTATATTTCTTTGAATCGTCTTCTGTTTCTGTCGAGAGTTTTTTGAAAAGTTACCCCTAATTTTCACAATTAAGAATTTTTTTCACAGTTAAAAGGTTAAAATTGGAGCCCACGTGAGCTAAAGAAAAAATGTACCAGCAAGTCGAATAAAAATTAAAATTCTAAGTTTATAAAATAGGGCTATAAGCCTTGGCTGGTGCTTTGCTTTTCATGGGCAAATTTTATTTCAGATCCTGTCTCGAAATTGTTCTATATTTAAATGGTTCCAATATAGAAAACCTTTGTGAAGAGTTATATCCTGGTATGAGCTCTTTAATTATGGCCCCCTTTGATGAAATAAAATGCCTTGAGCAACTAATAACTTCCCAGAAGTCTGGTGAAAAAAGGTTTTTGAAAAGGATGAGAGTGTGTGACGGTCTCTCGGGGGTTTATCGAAGCATTGTTGTGCAATCCCGTAAGTGACAGGCAATTTCAAGTCTTACCTTTATACTCTTGGGTGAGCTGCTTGTTAGCAGATTTTTATTGCTGTTGGCTATTAAACGGAGTTAACTTAATTGTGCTGTGAAGGATGCCACGCAATGCTCTCGTTCTTGCTAATTGACGACGCTGCCCTATACACTAATAGCCCTGAGGTTATTCTTGCAAGATCTTTGCTGAAATGTCTGCCGTATTTTGTAATTCATGAACGTTTCATACAGACACACACACATACACACCCACACACACACACACACACACATATATATATATATATATATATATATATGTATGTATACAGTATATACACATACAGACACACATACAAATATATGAATTTTTGTCACATGCCTGGACATTTTTCATATCCACAGATATTAAGCCACAAATTTGATTTAATGTCCAATTCACAATATTTCTGGAATAACTTACGCTTATACTGTAATTCCCTTTGGGTGTAAGTTGTTCCTTTGGCATAGCGAAATGGATATTAAACAGAATTGGGGCTTAAATTAGATTAACATATTTAAATATATATATATACGTATATTTAAATTAAGGCTTTATGTCTCATTGTGTCATATTGTCTGTGAGAATTCCTTCCATCAGTACGCAGGTAAATTCCTTTAATCACTGCATTAAAAGAATAGGTTTTTTCCTATTAATGATCGTAATAAACTACAACAGTTTTCATTCAGAACTCACAACCACAATTTACGCTGATCTCAGGCTAAGGCTGAAATAATTTTGAACGCTAACATGGCGTTTTAAAACTTGTAATTATTGTAATTATTCGATACGTGTGACCATTTTAGTTTTTTGCGTGGAAATCATATGATTATTTTCCAAAGGAAAATCTTATCTGTAAAGATACCTTAAACATCAGTCGTTTAACAGGGCATAATTAAGGGCTGAGGCCAGAGTTCATTTCTGGTGAATAAAGAAATACGTACGTAGAGGGTATCATTATTATATATAAATGGGGAAAGGAAAAGGGAGAGATCTATTGATGCGTGTTAAGAATAACATTCGCCACGTGATTACTTTGGTCCGGTTCTGTTTCCATAGCAAGGAATTCTGCCCTAAAATGGAAGACTGCAGTATGTGCAAAAATACAACAGTGAGAAAAATGGTAGATACTGCAGTTTTCCCTTGCCTTACTACTGATTTTGCAGATGCTGCAAATGGGACCCCCTAAATAGCGTGTTTAGTGTTTCACGAGCCCAATAGGTGGCATAACTCAATTTCGAAAATTTTGCAGATACTGCAGTTTTCCATTTTAGGGCAGAATTGCTGGAAGAAGGGAGGAGAAGAAGAAGAATGCTAAAAGAAACAACTAAAAGATATGGAGAAAGTGGAAAAGAACAAAAATACCCCTCTCCACATTTGCTCCCCCTACCCGCGTATTTTTCCATTCAGAGACGTTTATCAGAATCAAAAGAAGATATAGAGCGGAAAGCCTTTTTAGTCCCAAGGTTTGCTTCGGCGTCTTTGATTCTGCTCTTTTGAAACAACTACTAACGAATTCTGTATTGACGAAAGGAGCGTGGGAGGTAGGAGTGTCTCCGCCAGACAGTCGGATTTTAATGAGGAGTTTTATGTCGTCGGGGAAAAATGAGTATGAATTCCTTTGACTGGTGTGTTTAAACGGCTGGATATAAAATGCATATCGAGTCACTGCAAATTATTATTCCCCATCGACTTCATGTTACTTTGATTACAGTTTATAGGCAACGGCCTTATTATGCTTCTGTCACATATTAAAAATGCCCTTTCCTTATTATTCATGATATTATTATGTAGAATCTACTAGTCATTTTTTACCAGATACATATAATTGACATAACCACTATGCCCTCTTAACTCTCGAATTCTTCGCACTTTGTGGATGCGCTTGTCACTACAAAACCTTAAGAACCAAGTGCCAGAAATATGAAGAAATTATGATGAATTTTTTTTATATGCCCTTACTTAAGAAAAAAAGAGTAAAAGACTGCTATTCAGGACAAGAGTGAGGAATTTTCACAAAAATGTGTAAAGAAAAAGACTACATTTCTGAAAGCGAGTTGTTAAATGAAGTTTTCAGTTAGTCATGTTATGGTATTGGGAAATATAAGGCACCTGTATTACCAGGTAATTAGAATTAAACTATTATAATTTTGCTGACTGGAAAACATTTTCTGTAAGGATTTTCTAAATCTCTAAAAGAGGTATTCCTAGTGAAAAAACCTCTCTCTCTCTCTCTCTCTCTCTCTCTCTCTCTCTCTCTCTCTCTCTCTCTCTCTCTCTCTCACACACACACACACACACACACACACACACACACACACACACACATGGTTGAAGTAGGATTCATCTCACGAACTGTTTAATTTTACTGTTTCAGGTACATCGC
The DNA here is from genome assembly GCF_040412425.1 of Macrobrachium rosenbergii. Classification (NCBI taxonomy): domain Eukaryota; kingdom Metazoa; phylum Arthropoda; class Malacostraca; order Decapoda; family Palaemonidae; genus Macrobrachium; species Macrobrachium rosenbergii. Next base: position 32,880,420 of record NC_089787.1, on the reverse strand, counting down.
CATTGTGAGGCCTTTGAAACCCCGGATGACCAAAAGCGAGGCCAGGAATTTTATCATTTTCATCTGGGCCTCGTCAATGCTCCTGGCTCTACCATGTCTTCTGTACTCCACAACAGTCTCCATTAGGTAACTAAAACTACATTATATATATATATATATATATATATATATATATATATATGTGTGTGTGTGTGTGTGTGTGTGTGTGTGTGTGTGTGTGTGTACATATATACTTTCTGAAGTCTGCTAATCACTTTTGACAGATATGTATTTTGACAGCTACGAGGACCTTTTAACCTTTGACATAATTGCTCATTTTCGGATACGCTGTCTTTGTCATGATCCAACCCAACGTTAATTGTTCATTATGGCTAATAAAGATACAGATGCTATATATATATATGCACATAATTTTATATATTTGTATAAATTGTATGTGGGTCTGTTTCTGTACATATAATTTTAATGTTCTATATGTACTCTATAACCATAAGTACTTCAGGATGAGAAAGTTGAGTTTCCAGACAAAATTACCACAACTTTACCAAAAATTCTTGCTAATACATTACTTTACAATTGCCTCGTGTGTTGCATATTTAGCATAATGTAAACGGCTCTTTCATTAATTTCTTTATTCTTTGAGAAAAAAAGTTGTGAAAAGAAAGGCATGAGAGTGAAATGTATTGCGGAATTATTCTGGGAGAGGCTTTTTAATGAAAAAAGTTAGGAGATGGAAGAGAGGTTTAGGAATAACAACAGAAACTTGACAGACTTGGAACACTGAGGTGAGGTTATTCTAATCAGCAACCACCACAAGATTAGCAAAACTTGTCAAGTGGGATGTATCATATCCAGAGACCCCGTAGGGGGTTAGTGCCGTCAGTGCACCTCACGGGGTGCACTGTAGGCATTACTAAAGGTTCTTTGCAGCGTCCCTTCGTCCCCTAGCTGCAACCCCTTTCATTCCTCTTACTGTTCCTCAGTTCATATTATCTTTCTTCCATCTTGCTGTCCATCCTCTCCTAACGATTATTTCATAGTGCAACTGCGAGGTTTTCCTCCTGTTACACCTTTCAAACCTTTTACTCTTTATTTTCCTTTCAGCTCTGAATGACCTTATAGGTCCTAGCGCTTGGCCTTTGGCCTAAACTCTATATTCAATATCCAGAGACGTGGGTCTTGAGAGAAATCAAAGAAAAAGATGAGATCAGAGTAAACTCAAAGGGATGAAATAACATTGGATGGAAATATGATTAATGAAGTGGAGTCTTCAGATATTTAGTAGCAATTACATTCCATCCAGGTTCTTTCGAGTTCGAATTTATTAAGTCTAAAAATAAAATCAAACATTGAGGAGGGTGAAAAATTATTTAGAAATCAGAGAGACTGAAATTTCATACGAAAATAAGAATAGAGTTGCCTAGAACGATCTGTATTGCTATATTGACAGGAATCATTGTATGACGATGAAACTGTGAATTGACTGTGTTGACAGAATAAAATTTCAAGAATAGTCTCTGGAGTCAGTGATACTATAACGGAGATGGGAGTTCCAAAAGTAGATGAGGTAATTCAAAAAATTCAAATTCAAAAGCTGTATTTCGGACGCAAATTACCATCGACAAATTGCACGAAGAAGAGTTGGAGATGGCTTGGACATGTCTTTCGCAGCATCCTGGTGAGGATAGTAACGTGATAGCGTCAGCTGGGCTCCATCTCTCTTCATCCTGAGCCTACTTGGATGAGAATTATGGACGGAGGCTGGAAATAAAAACCTGGGAAAGATATGAGTATCAGAATTTTTCAGAGGCCCTTTACATCTCATGGCGTTGAGGGTGATGAAATCATTGAATCCCTTAAAATAAAAATAAATTTAATAAGAACGTAAAAAGTTTAACATTTTTAATGCAGCAGGTTTGTTATTGATAAAAAACATAACATCAAAAGGATGAATACACAGTACGTGATCAAAATCTAGGGTATTATTATGTAATGAAAGTAATTACTCCAGGATATATTAGACGTATTCAACAACATTGATCATTCGCAATACAAGCCACATAAATAGTTTATTTTTCTGTTTGTGCTGCAACTATTAAATAAATTTCATCGCCGAACTTGCCACATTTGCATGTTTTTTTATCATCAGGCGCTTTGCAGTACTCCGTTTTACGGGCAATACAAAATAGAATTCAGCATTCCATTTGTTTGGTTATTTTGAGAGAGGGAACGGGTATTGTTTGGTGTCGTTTTCAGCAGTTTTTATCATTACGTGTTTTTATGTAGTGAAAGTAATTGTCAAAAAAAAAAAAGGTAGGGAGAGAGAAATTACCATTCATATCATTAGAAACATTTGTTTCATAGTGACTAATGCTCATTTGTATAGATCCTCAGATAATGACAAGCATAAGATACTAGTACAAAATGGAAGGATAAGCGAATATTAGTAATATTTGTTAGTATTTGTTTTAGGTGCATGAGTCATTTGGCGGCTCATATTTATAGAAAACTATATTTATATGTAATGCAGTGAATGCCATTTCAGCGTGCATTTGCTGAACGAGTATAACTCTGGTACAATGATATTGTTAGGTTATGTATTTGATTCTGTCAACCGTGAACACAGTTTTGTCTCATTCGTGTGTCTGTAAAGATAAATTCAGCAATATAGTTAAAACAGCAAAGCTAGCAGTCTCTATAAAGCAGGAAATGTTATAAAGAAATATACTGTACATTATTAGTTTATTAAGAAAATGAAATGATCCACAAAACTTTAGATATCTCTGTTGCAACTCCTTCCTTAAAACGTTTAGAATGACATGTCTGCAAAAATACTTTCAGAGTGAGCGTTATGGAGCTAAAGTAATTTACACTACATGGGTTAATGTCATTAGCTGACTATAATTGGCCTGCAAAAATCTGGAAGAGCAGTAGCTTTTACGTGTAGTCACTTAAACCCTCTGGTAATGGAGACGCAGAATTTATTTAAAGACAGGATTCGATATCTAGGTGCAAAGCTCAATGACACATGAGACGAAGTGTTCCTCGACAATTGGAAGCTGATATTTGAGTCGATGATAAAGTGTCTGTCTTTCAAGAGAGGAAAATTAAATTTTAGAACCCCGAATTGACACTTTTAGAAAGGTTTTGTGACTGGCGTTTGTTTGCTTTATGTGATTGATAAGAGTAGACTTTAGCTCATCATTCCGTTCGCTTGATTAGTCTTGCTATTTAGGATCTGAGATCTTATAAGTCATATTGCAGGAATTAAAAACTGATTAAACAGAACAGAAACGATCTCAAGAATTGTCAGATGTAAAATGTTTAGCATTATATTTTCATATTGCATTTATATATGTCTTGCAACATAGAATAGGGTATGTTATTGTAATTACTATTATGATTACTTTTTTTACTCTGAGCCACGCTTGGCCTCGTAGAGGAGTCGAGATATCATCCGTGTAGTTTTTTTTTTTTTTTTTTTTTGTAATTTTAAATAGTGATCACTTATGGTGACAGGTCAGACAAAGGAACTGCAGCAGGGCAGGGCAACAACAGTTCCCCATCTGGATGAATATAAAGTACCCTGCAGGAAAGAAATATTTAACAGAACATTTTTTATGAAAACTTCTGTAAGTCTTACCTACAGATGTTTTCCTAGTTGCAAGCAGTTATTACCAAAGCCAGTTGTTTGACAGAAGAGATTCCCTTTGAAACCCTACTGAGGTGGTAATTACAACACAAATGTGTCAAGGAAATGTGGAAATTAATGCGCGTATCTAGCCTAGGTTTGAATAAATGGACAAAAAGAGTGGGGTCATACCCCATTTACAGCAAAGGCCCGTCATTCAGAACAGTAGAACAACAGCCGAGGAGAAGAGCTCAAAACATGTCCATATATGTAAAAAATTTCACCCGATTATTCTATGCATTCTAAATTATTTGAAATATTGTCCCGGTATGTTATTTTTCTAGGTAGGCTTCAAAAACTTCGCCAAACACCCCATCGCGTTATAAACTTTCAGAATTCACGTTTCCAGTAGAGGGCAAATCCTGTCTGCTCTTTTTTTCTTTTTCGGAAGCTTCTCACAAGATCTTTCTTGGAAAGGGAATTTCTTATTACTCCTATGGCGGAAGACCAACCGCCACCCCCACCCCCACCTCCAAACTAAGACCATTCACACATATAAGTGCGCAAGCGCACGCACACACACCCACGAACATATCTTCTCTCTCTCTCTCTCTCTCTCTCTCTCTCTCTCTCTCTCTCTCTCTCTCTCTCTCTCGCCAAGCTGATCTGTCTATAGCTAAGCCTCCTAAGGTCGCATGCTCTATCCATATAAATGATTCAACCACTGAGAAAACTCATGGGGGCTATGTCTGCCATTGTTTAGAAACATTCAGACCTTCAGTGTCTGAAATGGATTAGAAATAGTTTCTGTACTGAAGCTTTGCCACATACACACACATATACTGTGTATACATATATATGTATATGTATATATATAAACATCTATATATGTCATTATGTAGAGACATATATACTGACATATAGATATATAAATGTGTGTGTGTGGCAAAGCTTCAGTACCGAACCTTTGTTTCTGACCCATTTCAGACACTGAAGGTCTGAATGTTTCTAAACAATGGCAGATATAGCCCCCATGAATTCTCTTAGTGGTTGAATCATTTATATGGGTAGAGCATGCGACCTTAGGAATTTTAGCTATAAACAGATCAGCTTGAGAGAGAGAGAGAGAGAGAGAGAGAGACAGAGAGAGAGAGAGAGAGAGAGAGACAGAGAGAGAGAGAGACGGGAACGAGGAGAGAGAAGAAATGTGTGTGTGCGTACACTCACGCTCGTATGTGTGGGTGGTGGTGGTTTGGGGAGGTTGGGGGGGCGGGGTTGGCCTTCCGCCATAGGAGTGATAAGGACCTCTTCCAAGAAAGACCTTGAGACGCTCCTGAAAAAAAGAAAAAAGATATTGACGCCAGATATAAGAGCAGATAGGATTTGCCCTTTATTGGAAACATGAATTCTTGAAGTTTATAAGGCGATGGGGTGTATGGCGAAGTTTTTGAAGGCTACCTAGAAAAATAACATACCGGGACAATATTTAAAAAAAATAAGAATGCATAGAATAATTGGATGAAATTTTTTATGTAAATAGACGTGTTTTGAGCTCTTCTCCTCGAATGTTATTCTGTTGTTCTGAATGACGGACCTTTGCTGTAAAAGGAGTAAGACCCCACTCTTTTTGTCTATTCAATCCTGGGCTAGACGCACGCATTAATTTACCCATCATAATGTCGGTTTAGATGTTCAGTATGAAGATATATCACTGAAAAGTGAAAACCCCGGAAACATTCTCAGAGCAGTTTCAATAACCACCATCCTTGAAGTAAATGCGACAAGTAATGCTCTGGAGAAAAGAATTATGATCTCATACTCCGAGACAGAAATCGCTCCCGACAGCAAGTCAGCAAATTTAATGAGATTTAAATGACTCCCAGATGAACACTTTACCAACCGCTCGGCCGACTGCTGAAAAGACAGGTTCGTGGATTCCAAGATTTTGTGTATCATTTTCTTCTCGATGTTACATTAGTGTTACATGAATACATAATGTTAAAGGTAATGTTAAACATTAATGGATTGCGACAGTTGTGCAAGTGTGCGCAGGTTTTAATCATTCCACGTACGAAAATATTTCTGACTGCTGTCTTTTAAGTCCTTAAGATATGAACTTTGTGCTATAGCAATAGCATTATCTTAACAAATCATTGCTGTTTAAAATACTTCTATCTTTCACCGGTGGTCTTCTCTGGCGAAGCCTTGATATAGCTTTTCTAAATGAAATTTCGAAATTAAGGATGACAGTAATAAAATCCTCTGGGTAATTCGTTCGAGAAACAAGTAAACATGATTAGACGTCTAACGGTTCCCTTTCTTGTGAATAAATCGCATATTCCACTTAAGCGAACTTTCAGAATAATGAACTTCCTTGCAGTGTTGCATGCTCATGTAAATGATATTTTGGTTCAGTGAAATCGCACGGTGAAGCAATAAGCGCGGAAATCCTCCAATATAGGGAGGCAGAGTGGAAGAGCTAAGGGAATACGCCCCTAACATTTGTAACCCAAATGACAGCAGTCCAAGTTTACGACGGGGGATCCCAGAAGTTTATATCAGATGTCGTCTGCTGCACCGAAGGTGATATGAGGCTGATGAATGAGAAAATTAAAGGGATTTTCAGCGATCAACTTTGCAAGAGTTATTGTCGTTACGGAACAGAAATATTCTTGGAAGTAAGCGGTGCTTTTAAATCTAGGTGAATGAATCATAAATCGACGGCAATTAGACCATGAATATAAATACAAATAATTAATTATTTCAAAATTCAGAATGGTGGTAAATCTGGTACAACACGAGAGCAAAGTAAGTTATAGACCCGTAAAGACTCAGAATAGTTTAATATCAGTCTTATAGTAACAGATCTGGAAGTTTTGGAACCCTTACACTGTCATATGTATGTATACTTATATATGTATATATGTATATATATATATATATATATATATATATATATATATGTGTATATATATATGTGTGTGTGTGTGTGTGTTATGTGTGTGTGTGTGTATAATGTGTGCGTGTATAGATAGATAGTTAACAATCATACCGAAAGGCTACTACTACTTTCTCCATGTTTACAACAATTTCTAAGAGCGAAATCACCTGAAAGAACTCCTAGATCGTGCTCCACCACGCCAGCTGTCTTAAGACTAGTGCAAGGCTTCACGCTACCACAGATTATTGTGTGGCTATTCTCATTTTTTCCTCCTTTGTCGGAAATGGCCGACGTTCTTTTGTGCCCCTTTAGTCTTATGATTCTCATAAGGAAAAATAAGTCGACACATAATTACGTTCGTCTCTCCGGCTTGGGCGGTTTATAACCTGCTTACGACCTACTATCTCCCAAATGCATAAATAGTTAAGTAAATGTAAAGAAACGGTACAGCAAAAGAATAACATGAGGTAAAAACCAAACGTTTTAAAGTCAGTTTTTTATTTCACGAGTATAAGTTGTCCTTGAATCATGTGAAGGCCGTCAGTGTTCGAAATGAAGGATAACATTTCCTGAAGAAAATTGCCAGAAGGATGGTACTATTATTCAGATTTTTAACTGCCTACTTTGGAGTAACTACGTGAAATACTCTACATGCGCACGCATATATACATTATGTATGTATGTATATATATATATATATATATATATATATATATATATATATATATATATATATATATATATATATATATATATATATATATATATATATATATATATATATATATATATATAATAATTGTTTACATATGTATATTTAAATATATACATATTTATTATATATAGATGTATATATTTAAAAATATATATATATACATGTATGTATGTATTAATATATATATATATATATATATATATATATATATATATATATATATATATATATATATATATATATATATATATATATATATATATATATATATATATATATATGTGGGTGTGTGTGCAGCCTACATGGTTTTTGCTATCAGGCACGTGTCTCTCTCTCTCTCTCTCTCTCTCTCTCTCTCACACACACACATATATTATGAAAAGATAAGAAGCGAACAAAATATAAATGCAGTAATTAATGAGTCGATGTCATTTTGTGTGATTTCATTTCACATGCGTCATTGTTTATATATACCCCGTTCTTTGATTCCGTTGTAGTCTGAATAATAAAATGTTAGGAGAACGTTTCCTATAGAGGTTTCTCCCGGAAAATGCCTGGAAATAGAAAATAAGAGTATTGTATAAGGCTTTTGAATACAAGGAAGAAATCCACGTAGTTCAGTTTCCTTGAATGGCAAGCGGAAACTTCCATATAGATTCAATAGAGATATCCTAGTTAGAATGGGATTGAATGGTACGGTTTACAGTCAGGTATATGAGTTGGGAATCCTTACATTCCTACGGGATATATGAAATGTTATTCAAGAAAATCTCACTTTATAAAGCATAAAAGAAGATGGCATAGTTATCTCAAGAAGACTCTCAAATCGTCTGAGGCCTTTCTTAGAAATGTGGATTTTCGCCAAGGCTGACGACCTCCCGTCTGGAATCTGCCTAACCATTTCTGTCACAGTAGGTTCAGACTCTTCCAACATATCACATGAATTCGCATCATGTTGGTAAAAACCTTGATTCCTTTATTTGATTTTTCTCTTTTTAGAACCTTGGGTGAAGGGATACTGATTTTCTTTAATAATTTATTTTGAGCCATTGTGACGTTTTATTGACATGTAGCGCTAGTATGAGTTTTATTAGAAAGCGACAAGAACGCAGATAATATTTAGATGATAAACAGATACTTCTAGAGGTAAAAAATTCTCAAAAAAGCAAAGAACCTTAGGTTCAGTGCACTGCACTTACCTTTAAAGCCTCTGCCAGTATTCACGAACATATGACTTCGCTCTCTCGCCAACCCCGAGGACTCCCCAGTCTTAATTCTGTCACATTCATTCTAGCATCATCTCCCCTCCCCCCCTCCCTCCCCCCTCCCTCCCCTCCACCCCACCCCTCCAACTCAGGCCCCTTTGAAAGATTTACTCTCGACCTCTTTTCCTGTATTTTCATTTTCATTCATCAAGTATTTATTTACTTTTGCCCGTTTTATTTTCGGCCTCCTTTGCTTGCAAGTAACATTTCCTTGATTTTGCTTGCTTGCGACTGACTTCAAAAGCATTTCACGATGGTTTTTGAAGTTTCCAAGCTCTCTTCCATTAGGCATTAATTACTTTCGAACGCCGTCCATTTTACTTAATGGATATCGTGTTCAGAACCCTTTTAGTTTCAACAAATAATAAATTTTTTTATGCTGGCTCACAGCAATCGCACAAAAATGTTTTTGGGAAAACCTTTCAAGAGCTTAGTTATATAAATAACATACTTATTAATGGAGTGTTAATGACATGAAAATCTAATTTCGTATAAAATTTATTTGTTTGAAAAATTCGTATGACTCGAAATCCTACTAGATTTTTGTTTATTAGTGAAATATAAAAAAAATCCCTAATTTTGTTGAATAAAGTGATGCACGATTTGACTCAGAAAAGTTACGGAATTCTTATTATATTTCACTAAAAAAAAAAACAGAACTTGAAGAATTTTGAGGAATACGAATTTTTTAGATACGAAAAAAAAAAAGTTTTACAAAATTAGACTTTGACGTCACCAACACTTCTTGACCCAACTCAATATGGTAATGGACTGACACTTTCGGTTACCCAAACTTAGAATATAGTGAAATTTGAACAATATAAAACTTAACATACCATTTTTACTAGCTTACCGAGTACTTGTGTATAGTTTATCAAGATGCAACGTATTAGTTATTTTGTATTAAGTGTTAAGAATTCCACTAAATGATATTTGAATGCATATTTAAGTGTTCTTAATGAGATATCATGTTTCATTTTGTCAGTTCTTATAAATTGGGAGAACATGAACCCCAACTATTTCTTAGGATGCTTTTGCCTTATTTATATAATCGCTTTATACGTTTTCTATTTAAGTTGATTAGTCTTACAAAAGATTATATATATTTATACAGACACACACACACACACACACACACACATATATATATATATATATATATATATATATATATATATATATATATATATATATATATATATATATATATATATATATATATATATATATATATATATATATATATATATATATAGGTCAAGTGATATGATAATTGGGAGTTGCTGTAAAATAGGTATTGAGTATTAACTGTCATTAAAGTGCATAAAAATACTGTGGTATTATTGCAATCTCAGTTGCAGTAATTTGGTTATTGTTTTCTTGCAGACTGATTGCTTTGAAGTAGATGAGAGCTGCCCAGAAAAATAATCTGGAAAAAATGTTGGTCATGCCAAATGACTTCACGATGAAGTCAAATGTTCATTTGCAAGGAAATTGTCAATTGAGGAGCGAGTAAATTCCCCCCCCTCTCTCTCTCTCTCTCTCTCTCTCTCTCTCTCTCTCTCTCTCTCTCTCTCTCTCTCTCTCTCTCTCTCATGGTAACCCTTTATCCAGTTTTCTTATTTGCTTGGTAGAGAGGTGCATCTCATTCATTTTACTAGAATTCATTAAGCAGAAGGACTGTTTTTCGGAAATTGATGTTATCTGTTTCAAATTAGTGATTTCACACGAAGCACAATTTTTTTCATTGTCCACACAGATATAATTCTCTCTATGTTCATATTTCTTATTTTATGTCAGTATATTCCGTTGCACTTGCTTCTGGTAAATGCTCTTTCGTAGTAATTCAAAGCCCTTCCCCCATTCTCTCTCTCTCTCTCTCTCTCTCTCTCTCTCTCTCTCTCTCTCTCTCTCTCTCTCACTCACACACACACACTCACGCACATAGACGCGCACATATTTTTATTATATATATTGTCTTTGTCGCTTGAATATTTTATATATAATTCAGAAACACCCTTTCTCAGTCCCTAAACTACTTTGCTATTTCGCAGTCCACTTGACACATAGATCTTAACGTTTTCATGCACTGCTCTTAATTGCACTTTAATTCAGTTTCAACCACTTTATCTCCGTTCATCCTCGGTTCCTTCAGGTGTTCGGTCTCTCGGTATTAATAATTTTTCACAGTTACGCGGATTCGCTTCTCCCGAGATGAGATCGATAATTGGCTGATCTATCATGCTTCCCGGACGCCTGTTTTTGCTTTAAACTTCTCTCTTGAACTCACAACGCTTTGATGCTTCTCTGTTATGTGTTCATTTCCGCGGTTCATCGATCTGTCGTGCTTTGCTTCCTGGGCGTCCAATTTCCATCCATGCTTTGGCATTACCTCTTTTCCCTTTTATTTTTTTGCAGGTATAAGAACAATGAGATCCGCAGAGGGTGCTTCTTGCTGTGGCCCGATGGGAAAACAAGTATATCGTACAGGGAATACGTGTAAGTAAAATTGCTGTCTTGTCATTATTGTTATTGTTGTTATTGTCCTCCTGTTTTGGGGCTCAGTGGTCCAGAATAGTAGAACGACTTGGATGGGAACTACGAGACGGGTGGCTGGAGATAAATAGAGCATTGTGGAAGTGACAGCGCAGGAAAGGCATGAAAAGTTGAGTTTCCCACAGGCAGTTTCGTTTCCACCGTGTTGGAGTGATGATGATGATGATGATAATGATGTTCTAGGCATTATTGCTTCTGGACCAGTAGAATCCAAAAAACTTTTGTTTTGACGATAACAAGCGTCAGAGTTAAAATGCAGTTGGGCACTTATGCGTGTACTCATCTTCCATTGATAATATTCTTATGCTGATATTAACTTAATTTGTGATGAGTTATTTCTTTTGAGAAGGCATGGCGTTATCGGTTCTTTTCAGCTAAACTCTGCACATCCCCTTTTTGTCAATTTTAGTCACTTGTTTCGTAGAGAAGGAGATAAAGAGTAAAACTTCAGTGTCTGTTGTGATGGTAATTATTTCTCTGTTAAACATTTATACCTCTTAATTACGTAGCCTATAGTATTGTGTTATATCATATCAAGTCCTCTTACAATCACTTAGATACAGTAAAAGCAAGGATAAGATTGTACAGAAATGCAGAATATGTTTTTCCTAATCCTGGAAGAGTGTGGTGGTTTGAAGGTTTATCGTTTTTGTACAGACACAGACATTATTATAAGTTATATATATATATATATATATATATATATATATATATATATATATATATATATATATATATATATATATATATACATATATATATATATATATATATACATACACTATATATATACAGTATATATGTCATGTCATGGCCGGTAAGCAAATGGAAACAATAGATTCTCATAACTATTTGTTTGGAAATTAATATTTCGAATGATGGTGGGATGAGAGAAGAGATGAGTTACACAGCAGGTGAATCGAGAAAAGCAACAGGACGGATGTGAAAGATTGGGAAGTTACTGGAAGTGTAGCAAGTTAAGGTTGAGATGTATAAGTGCTATTTTGAACCAGTTCTCCTGATAGCAGCGAAGTTTGAATTTTAAATGTGGATAAAAGAAAGAAGGTGAAAAGATGAAATTAATTGTTTGTGTAGTGCTTGTGGTATAAGAGGAATTGAAGTGGTGAGAAGTATGGAGATATGTAGAGGGAATGGTTAAAGGGTTAGCATAGGTGAAAGGATTGATCAAAATTTTTTTTAAGATGGTTTGGTAACGTGAGAAGAATGGCTGATAAAAGGTTGTTTAAGAGTATAAGGTTAGGAGAGACTGAGAAGAAAGTGCAGAGGAAGACCCAGAAAGAGTTATCAGAAAGGTGGGACCTCAACATCCAAGCAAGGATAGAGTGCCTGCATGATATTTGGCGCAGAATCTGTAGGAGGGTCCTACACGCTGCAGGTGAGTCTTCTGTATAGGTGCACGAAGCAGCTAGTGCTGTGGAAGTTTCATGCACCGGGTATTCATCCATGACTCAGAACTTGAAGGGCTTATGTGACAGTGACCTTTGCCCTTTCCTTTCTTTGGAGCTACACTTTGTAGGGAAAACGGCTTTATATGTAGCTATCTATCTATCTATCTATCTATCTATCTATATATATATATGTGTGTGTGTGCGGGTGCATTGAATGTGAGTCCTTGTATTTATATACAAGGTGGGTTCTTCCATGATTTGACAATAATGAAAAATTTCTGTTTGTAATAACAGCATCTTTACTCATCTTCCAAAGAAATGTCTGACATTGTCATTAACGGTTCTCTTATCAGTTTTCCTGTTTCGTTATCAGTTTTATACTTACGTCTTTTTTTGTGTATGATTGCAAATGATAGAATTCTTTTAATCAAATTTAAATCTCAATTCTGAGTATGTGCTTGGTCGGTGATTTCCAGATTGTCATGTGGATATTTCTTTTACTGAATTTGGAAGGGTGCTTACAGAATACTCACCATCAAGTAAAGTGGCATTGTAAGCGGGTTTTATTACTGGAGGCTGAAATTCGGCTTGGTTGTGAAATTGCATGTTTCCGTTTCTCTGGATCGAGCAGCAGTAGTATCATTCACGCTGAAATCAGTGGTATACATGATTGTGATTAAAGCTGTATTTGAGGATTTTGATATTTATATGTTTTGCGTTAAGCCACGACTCTCAGAAGATCCAATCATGTTTCAGAGACCTTATCTGCAGCGTCGAGTATTTTATGACTTTCACGCCATTTCCTTCATTGATTTTTAATAATATACTGATAGTATCGAGAAGTGTAATCAGGACATCACTACTTTCACTGACGTCCTCTGGGCTATCAGCTTTATCAGTCATTAATACGATCAGAATTATGGCTCATATCAGTGACTAAGCAGTTAAACAGCAGTGTTAACGCTATCGATTCATTCTGGTGATATCATCGATAAGGGTGACATAAATGTTGTAATATATTATTGTAATCATTATTGCCATTGGCAGCAGGATTATATTTTTTGAAATATAACAACATAGTGTTTGTCCTTTTCATTTTCATTTCTACTGACTTGTAGTCTGGAAGAAAGCATGCGCAAAGTGTTTTTCCTTGCATTACAGATGAATCCTTTAACCCATGCGTCATGATCACGTGAACGGCATGATAATTTCACTTTAGCTCGACATGATGACGTCAGCAGTATGCTTTCTCATATTTGTTTAATATCTGACTACAGCTGAGTTGATTTTCTGAAAGTTCTTGTTATCCATGTTATGGTTAATGTGTCAATATAAGGTCATTTTAAGTAGAATGACATTTCTGCTTCGTTCTTTATAATTATTTTTCCATGGTAAATATTGTTTTAAAATTTGCATAGATATATGCTATTTTGTTAGAACTGTGAAACACTATGTTTGAGGTAATCAGATAGAATTCATTAAAAATTTCTTGGTTTCAGAAAACAGTGCGACGAAAATAAATCGTTCATGAAATCAAGATTTCACGCAGTTTCTCAACCTTGTTGACATTTATGGGATGTTTTGCATCAATATGACCTTACAAAGGCATATTTTTAGTATTAAAAATTCTTTCACAGAACATCAAATCTTATTGTAGCTGAATTTATACAAAAATGTATGTTGGCTGCATTAATTTCATGGCACGTGTTTATAGTATTTGTTCCACTATCCTCAGCATAAGATACTTGAAAATCAGTACTTTTATCGCTCCCGATGTGATATCGACAAATGCATTACTTTGTAGATCAAATCTCGTTTATAAGTACTGGGTGTGTCTTAACTAGATATGATTTTCCTTAATTGAATTTTTTAGATAGATTGAAAATGGATAAATCACAATTTTTTTTCTGGCCGGATTCAGATTCTGTGTTATTTTCAAATTATAATCATTACCATCGCCTTGACACCGAACATAGTTACTGTCGCCAGGTTTTGTGTCGTTTTTAGTTTTCTGGAAAAGAAAACTATTGTGCCGGCTTCGTTTGTCCGTCCGCACTTTATTCTGTCCACACTTGTCCTGTTCGCCCTCAGATCTTAAAAACTGCTGAGGCTAGGGGGCTGCAAATTTGTATATTGATCAACCACCCTCCAGTCATCAAGCATACCAAATTGCAGCCATCTAGCCTCTGTATTTTTTATTTAATTTAAGGTTACAGTTAGCCATAATCGTGCTTCTGGAAACATAGAATAGGCCACCACAAGGCCGTGGTTAAAGTTTCATGGGCCGCGGCTCATACAGCATTATACCGATACCACCGAAAGATAGATCTATTTTCGGTGGCCTTGGTTATACGCCGTAGCGGCTGTACAGAAAACTCGATTGCACCGAAGAAACTTCGGCGAAATTTCTACTTGTTATGCCGTGTAATTTAACCCACTTTTTTACCAGCTTTTATCATAAGTTTTTTATGCTTTGTCTCATATTGTCTTGTATTCCGTACTGTCTTTCCCCCAAGTGTCTCCTTCATCACCTTTTCTTGTATACGTTAATCGGACGGCTTTTCCATTCTTGTCTCCTTCTGAACCTTCCCCATTCCGATTATATCTTCCACATCCCAGTGAATCACTCGCTGGACTCAACTTCTGGCACCATTCTTTTCCAGCAGTTTCTTAATTGCCCTCGTTGTGTATTCTGCAGTCACGTTCGCAAACGCTCTCTTGATTCACATTATCCCTTTCTCGCTCATTATTCAGCCTCTCCTCTGGTTTTATCCTGTACATTCAGTTGTCTTTTAAAACAATTGCATTCTCGTCCTACAGATCTCAATTTCCACCTCCCATTTGAGGGTCTATTGGCTCATTAGGATTTTTTGCCCGCATTCGCTTCTTTCCAAAGGGGTTTTTATTTCTCCATAAATTTCCATCTCACATTACAGTTCAACATTTCATCTCTTGGTATTTTCTCTCTCACTCTTTCCTGTTGATTTTCTTATTTGAACCTCCTAATGAATAGCTGCAATTCTTCGTTCCTACTATTGCTATTTTAATCTTACAGACCATTTTTATCTAGTTTCCCGTATGGCCTCATTTTTTAATGGTTCATAATTGCCCTGATTAGAGTTCATAGTTATACTGAAGGCATTTACTACAACCCGGTAATAGCTAGGAATGCCTATTGGTGAGCTTATCAGCAGGAATACAAAAAAGAAAAATGCGTTTTTTATTTCTCCATTTTTATAGTTCGTTGTTGTGGGGGTGTTTTTATCACGACTGTTATTACTGACCGGGTTTTATAACCCTCTTTTGCTTACTCCTGTTTTTCGCTTATCGAACCTAGTTTTTTTCGCAAAACAAGGGAATATTTTTGCCCTTTCAAGAAGTAATGCATTTGATTATCGAAATGTCACGCGCTCAAGAATATACGATTCCAATCTCTGCCTGAGAACTTTGGAAATGAAAACAACTGGGTATCAAATTCCACTTCTCTTGGGAATCTTTGCCTTTTATTGTTTTCATATTGCATTCCCGTTTTGCTTAGCTTTTTTCCGCGATATGGATTTTTTTTTTTTTTGGGGGGGCAAAAATGGGGATGGATATCTTTTTGATTTGTTATTGACGGCAGTGTAAATTTTCGACAAAAATGAATAGCGTTGGAATGGGAATTTGTTCGATGTATTTCTCCTTCATTCCCACATTATATCACCGTGCATTTAACCTGTACAGTTATATATATATAACATATATATATATATATATATATATATATATATATATATATATATATATATATATATATATAACATATATATATATGTATATGTATATATAAATTTATATGTATATATATGTACATATATATATACTATATATATATATATATATATATATATATATATATATATATATATATATATATATATATATATGTATATATATATATATATATATATATATATATATATATATATATATATATATATATATATATATACAACCCTACATCCTTAATGGTTTAGTATCTTTTATGTCCCTTTAAGATGCGCATTATTATATTAAAGTTCTAAGGAAGGTGTTGCAATCCCTTAATTTGATTTATTTGGTTCCTCATTTATATGTCAAGGAGAAGGAATTTAGATATTTTCCTTCGTGATACTCTTCAGTTGAATATGTATATATATATATATATATATATATATATATATATATATATATATATATATATATATATATATATATATATATATATATATATATATAGTATAGGAATATAGTGTAATTTTTCATGATTCATTATGTGGTGAAAGGAAATAACGAATTTGAGAATAACAGTTTGAACGCCATCCATAAGCCTTTACGACTAAAAATTGTTGTTACTGGCATCCTCAAGTATTTTACACATTATGTATGGTCATATTTTTAAACCTTTTTATGTAGAAATGATATTACCTGCGTTTTTGTTCAGTATTTATATATATATATATATATATATATATATATATATATATATATATATATATATATAATATATAAATACTAACAGGACCTCATTGAAACTGGATGGTATCTAGTGGAGATATTTATTTAATAAAAGTTACAAGCTTTCTAGGACTAACATTCCTCATTGTCAAGTATCCGTCGAATACTTGACAATGAGGACTTAGTCCTGGAAAGCTTTTTGAATAAGAGGTCCTGTTAGTAATTGTATTAATGCACAGATAATTGTTTAAGTGATAAAGTTGATATATATATATATATATATATATATATATATATATATATATATATATATATATATATATTTTTTTATCAGTTCACACCACATGCAGGGAGTGACTTCGGAGAAAATACAGTACAGCATTTAAGAATCCTCAAAAATACCCATCCCATCGATCCAGAGCTGAATTCCCCTCAGGCAGGATCTTTCCATTTACGTTTACTCTAAGATATATGCGTTCATTAACGTTTTTCTCTGCAATTATTTCCTTGTGAAGCAACGTTTTCTCCCTGAAGTTCTTGACTTACTTTCTGCTCTCCATTTTGAGTACTTCCTTTTATTCTTTTATATTTCATTTTCTTCCTGACTTCCCTAACCCTCCTTCTGTATACCATTACATGATCTTTTCTTTTGTTTTAAAATTGCAAATCAAGTAACCATTTTATTTTCTTCACTTAACATCACGTTTCCTTGTCTCACCATATGCCATCTTCATAAACTCTTTCTACCGTCTTATGCTTCCAAACACTCTACGGACCATTCTCCTCAAGCAAATAATGAGCAGCTCTATCTCCAGCCAAATGGGCTGCTCCAGGAGTAAGGCCCCATGCTGGCTCAAGGCCAGCCTAACTACAACCACGTCATAACTCCAACCACTTATTTTCTCGTCATTATATTCATTAACTTGTGCTGAGATATACTTCTAACACATTATCAATCCCTTTTCCATACTATTTTCACTTTCTCAAGTGTTTTTCCATGCAAGTGTCTTTTCTTTGAAAATCATGTACTTTTGGCAACTAAGCCCTTTTCAGAAACATTGCCAAAAGACCCTCTTCGTTCCCATTTACTCCTGAAACTCATTTCTTACTGCGATGCCATCTCTGTGTTTGAATAGCTAGCACATTACCTTCATAGTCTTCCGAACTTAGCCGGTTCCATTTCCCAGATGCACCGAACAAGACTCTCTTTCGCTTTTGCTGTTTTACAATCTAACTGATACAGTTTATAAATATATGCATACATACGTTTATCCACAAACATTAAGCTAAAAATGTAGTTTGATATCTAATTCGTTCTACCTCGTAAATAATACCGAGGGGGGAATTATAATTAATATGTGGTTCGTCACTTGGGAGATTCGATTTCCCGACAGCAACAACCTCCACTTGTCACTGAAGTTGGAGGTTGTTGCTGTCCCAGGTGACGAACCACTTATCATTTAAAATTCCCATAAGGTATTATTTCCGAGGTTGAGAGCATTGGATGTTAAACGACATTGTAGCTGAATGTTTTTGAATGTTAAAGTAACAAGGGTGATGAGATAAAAATTCATACATATATATGCACATATATATGTATATATACATATGTGTATGTAAATATACAAATATATATATATATATATATATATATATATATATATATATATATATATATATATATATATATAAATTTCAATTCAATTAAAAGGCAAGGGCACTGCCCACTAGGCCATACAAGTCTAAAAGAAGTTTGGAACCTTGCCTTTCAGTTGAAAGACCTGGGTTCGATCCTATTGTGAGTCAGAAATTTATTTCTGTTCCACGTGATTATTGATTGTTGATTTTTTTATTTTTATATATATATATATATATATATATATATATATATATATATTATATATATGATTATTTATATATATATATATATATATATATATATATATATATATATATATATATATATATATATATATATATTTATATATATATATATATATATATTTTATATATATATATATATATATATATATATATATATATATATATATATATATACTAAACCATTGAAATTTAGAGAAGAATCACAGACAGCCAGAATTCAAAATCAAAGTTCTTTTTCTTTCCTTTAAATCCAGAGTTATACATAAACCCTGGAAGATATTAACAAGGTATGGACAGAACCACAACGAAAGAAAGGGTAAAGCGATAAACAAGGAAACTATAACACAATAAACAAATCTGGCAATAGGTGGCCTGTGAATCAAGCTATCCCATGCTACACTGAATGCAAATTTGCATTTGGGGCGATGTTGGATTTTGGAAATATATTTATTTATATATTTACTTTATTCATTCGCATTCTGACTCGGGTTATTTTTAGATCATATAGACTAAACCACGATTAAATTTATGAAATTCTGTTGGGTTTCTTACCCTTGTGACCCTTACTTTATGACTTCATTTTAGACCCCTTTCGTCATGGAACGCACATTCCTTTTTAAAAATACTATCAACTTTTGCATATATCTACGTTTGTCTGTGCATATGAATCTTATTTCAAAGATTCAGAATATACTTTAACAATTATTTTTGAAATAAAAAAAAACAGTCATGCAGAGATCTATATGCTAATAATAAATCAACGGAAATCTCGCGGAGGTATGCGAGAAATTCGAATAAATTGAGATGAAGTGCATATTCCCAGGCGACAATGCGATAACCGAATTGTTTAATGAATATTGATTCAAATATTTTCGTCTCGTCACTTCGGAATCGGATCCGTTCAATAACTAGAAATTGGCCTGGCGCTTACTGCGGCAATAATAGAGTGGAATATTAATCTGTTTTCCTTTCCCATTTTTGTTCAGATATTTGTCCATTTTTTCCCGTTCCCTTTGTTTTTTCGCTTGCAGCAACTTCCTTCCTGCCATATATAGACAGGTTTTCTCGTTGTTTGGGAGAAATCATTATTTTTTTTTTTTATATATATATATATATATATATATATATATATATATATATATATATATATATATACATATATACATATATATATATATATATATATATATATATATATATATATATATATATATATATATATATATATATATATATATATTATACCTTATGCCCTTTGCCTCTTTCGAGGGAGTGGCACCCTCTGGTTTCTTCATTCTACCGAGGCGAGTTTGCGAGCCTCACGCCTCTTTTCTTAATCCCAGCAGACGCTGGCACCCATTTGCAGCGTTATAGACTGTTGGATGGTAGACCAGAAGCAGTCTTCGGACCTAGCAAAAATGTGCTGAGCGCTGCCACAAATCAGTCCCGGTATCCATTGAGCTGATTCCATCAACCTAATGTGGGCTGTGGGTTGCAGTCCACATCTGTGAAAAATATGTCTTGGAAACTGGTTCAAGTGTTATAATTAGATAATTCAGAATTCTTCACATATTTTCAATATAAAGTTTACCAGGACTTCCGATCTCTTGTGTTTAGCGTAAAAGCTATTGAAGACGCTTTATATATTACCATGAAAGAATAATGAATATTCCTTGTAGGTTAACAAAGAAATGATTAAGACTTTATATGTGCTTTTGGAATAAACTTCATTATTCGTTAGGCCTTCTCTCAGCTTGTAAAGCATTTGTAATTATTCTGGAATAAACTTAATCGTTAATGACTTCGTGTTAGCTTGCGGTTAGAGTAAATTGTTTTTTTCAGTCCAGAAAATGAGACTTTCGTTAATCAGTGAAGAAGGAGTATCATTGATGCTGTCTCATTTCAGAGATATTGGTCTATGAATTCATTACACAAATAGGTTTTTTTGGTTTGTAAATTATTTATATTTCTGGCTTCACAAATTCTAACCGAGACCAGTTGGAGGACAATTGACTCCTGCTTCGTGATCGTAAAGTTATTTGAATCACACTGTGATCATCTTTCTTATGGTTCATAGGGCCTCAGTTAACTTCAGGAAGAAGTTTTTATGTGATTATCCGGCTAAGTGCGTTCTGTATTTAACGACCATCCCTTCTTAAGATAGGCCCTTTCAAACTTCTTTGTTATGCTAATGAAGCCGTCGATATGCATCTTCCCTTCAACTTCTGTTATAGCCACGTTTTAATCTGCTTACACCACTTAATATCCCTGATTCTTCTCAGAGATTGTATTTTCAAAGCTCAGAACCCTGTCAACAGCTCTAGAACTATGACACCAGTATTTAAAGGTCGAAAGTCTGATATCACAGATGTTGCTTTTGAATGACTAGAAACAGGATTATATCCCGTTGGGTTATTCATAAACTAAACTGTTTTCTTAGCTTTTTAGACTGCGAAGGAAGGATTAGTTGTGTAGGCTCATTGTCCTAATAACACCTCCAGCACCCTGATATTTATCCAGTTATAGTACAGAGGACTTTGCAATGTAAATATAAAGTCACAGACGCTATTTTTCCCACTCTGCCCACCAAAATCTCTATTCTGCCCTTTGCGCTTTTGCTATAGAGAGCCGTGGAAAGCCGCGATTAATTCAGGCTATGATGCGGCATGAGTTGATACTGTATTATCCCCTCGCGAATTGAATGTCCATAAACTCCAGTAAAACTGGCATAACCGTAGTTCAAACTGGAGATTCCAGGTCATGAGGTCAACAATTGGTAATAGTGGTAGTTTTGTATAGCAGTAAGGTCTGGATTTGAACAGCATAAGTTTAGGATTAAAGTTAATGTGGTTTCCAGTTCTTGTTGGCTTTTGTAGATTTTTCGTGTGATAAACTGGCATACTGTATAAGTGGTGTGATAACATGGATGCCAAATGACACTGTTGAATTTAGTAGTATATTCCAACTTTCCATATATGTTCCGTACTTTGGTTAGAGAAATATTAAACTATTTTCTCACTTTCAAATCTTCTTTATTTAGCTGCTATATCTTAGATATATTGTAAACGAAATTTATTCATTTCTTATATCTCACAGTACGAGAGTAATCTTACATTCCCAAAGGCACGCAAAGATAAGGTAAATTATATACTTACCATGTAGGATTTATGAAGACGAACTTGTAAGCAACTACCGAGTCGTTTTGTTGGAATAATGGGTATTTTAACTCAGAGAAGGCTTTCGCGAATTCATTTGTCACATTTCATCTTAGGAAATGAAGTATAAGAAGTGTTAATTATTGTAGTCTTTTAAGAAAAGTTTTTTTAATTCATTTACGACTTGGCTCGTCAAAGCTGTCTATAAGTATCAGACTATGTCAAGTTTTGCCTCTTGCTACAGGTTCCAGGTCTTTATCTCTCGTATCTCACCAGTGCTAATATATATATATATATATATATATATATATATATATATATATATATATATATATATATATATATATATATATATATATAAATGTATGTATATATATTATATATATGTATGTGTGTATGCATGGATGTGTATAGATAGATAGGTATGCTTTAAAAAATCGGAACACGTGATGTGTGTGTGTGTGTAGACGTACCACTGGGAAAAAGATGAAACCCAGGGTATATAAATCTTAAACGAAAGAAACACCCAGTCTGCATTTATACACTATGTTTCATATTTTCCCCTGTGATAATCTGCATACGCATGTATATATGTGTGCATTGTTTTACAGTAAACTGGTGCGCACTATAATGAAACGCATCTAAGTTTCATAATAGAATTAAAGCATCAGTAATTGCCTAAAAGGTATTGGTCTGAATGTTTGAAACAATTACGCCAATTTATCCACTCGTTTCATCACTTATATTTTATAAATCAGACGAAATTCCTGGAGATGGGTTGTTGGTTCCTGCTAGCTTTTGAATCGAGATTTTATTCCTTCGAGCCTGTGAACACTGAAACCGGTTCCATATGCATTGGAAGCACATGATTGGTAGTCATGAATTCAGAGCGAGCTTTTTTCTTACCATCTGTGTGTGTGAAAGAACCTGGCTCGTTTGCATTCTTAGACTGATCGTTCAGAGTCAGGTAGGATATATATGTACATTAGTATGTTTATTTATACGTTCGCACACTAATGTATATATTATATATATTATGTATATATATACATATACATATATATATATATATATATGTGTGTTTGTGCTTGTAATACATCTTTTTTAAATAAGCTCAGAATGGTTTTCTTCAAGATGTAACAATCCATCGTTAAAAAAACATTCAAGAACCGATGTGGGGAAAGGTATTGTTTAATAATCTAAAACTTATCGTTATTTTAGTGAATATTCCAGTTTTAGTTTAGTGAATGCTCCAAGAAGTTGCTTTTCTCTTGCTTCGCCAATGATTGTAATCACGTGGGATTATTAGGTTTTTGATTTGTGATGGCTGATGAACATTTCGTGAATCATTGAACAGTCGTTGACTCATTAGAAAGTTTCCATTGACTTGCGAGTTTAATATTTACTTTACTTCGTGATTGAAGGTTGAATGCGAAGAGAGGGAACGTTTGTTGTAGAGTTATGTCAGTGTTTCATCATCACTAAGATATTTCCATTCATGATTTTATATTTCTTTCGATATTTTATGGGAGTGGAATATATGAGGTCTTTCTGTGATTCCATTGAAGAGGTCTTACTTGCAGTTTCAGGATTTTTTTTCTTTGTCAGTAGAATTTTTTTTTTAATAGACTGAAGTTAAGACAGGGTATAGAATAGGGTACCTTGTTAACCAAATTAATATACTGAGAAAGAAAGGTAACTGAACATTCACTGTGTAGGAACATGTGAAACATCCATATCCATCTTCCCTTCAGCTGCCTGAAACAAAGTGGTGGGTTTTCCATTCGTTACAGAACAAGAGAGTTAAGCTCGTGATAACAACCCTTGTGCAAGAGGAGGATCGTCATGGATAAACCTGAGAAACCGTACCTCCAAAATCTTGCTCAGATCTGAAAGAATTTATGTCAAAAGTGGACCGAGGTTGTACTGGGTAGTTACTGTCGACTACATGCCTGTTGAGTCCTGTATATTTTGCAGTGATTTTCATTGTCTTTTCTTCTCTGCTTCTATAAAACGGTTTCTGCTGACTTGAAATTGTTAATGATGCAGTTCTTGCTTTGATATCAAAATATTATTGAAATAGTTTAAAACTTGATTAAAGTTTCGATATGCCAGAGGATTTAAGCAGTAACGTAAATCACAGTTGTGAAAAATGGATTCACGTTGCTTAATGCTGAAATGCTGGCATCAAAGATTAGTTTAATGACAAAATTACACCAGTAATTATGCTTGTCAATAACATAATCGGGAATTCAGCGGTTAGATTAAGATAATAAAACAATAAATTAGCAAAGAAAAATTATATCCTGTGGATTAGAAGGTGAAACTAAATTATAGCTCAGTAATATTTGTATGTAGATTCCATTGCAGTTTAAGACAATGATTAGTGGACCCAAACTTGAAACACAGATGTCTTTATTTGTCCATTTTTTGACATGAGTTACACGTTCTCGTTATGAAAAGCTACAATCAAATTTAGATTAAAGACGTATGAAAAAGTAAAAAGATTCAGTTACGGAAACAATACAAATGCTCTCTCTCTCTCTCTCTCTCTCTCTCTCTCTCTCTCTCTCTCTCTCTCTCTCTCTCTCTCTCTCAGTGAAAACTAAACTGCTGCCCAGTGTAATGGTTGTAAAAACCTTCATGTTTAGAGCAACGATTTAGTGTTTGATTATTAAGCCGCCAATTATTTCCTGCAATTTAGAGTTTGCAGGAGAGCCAGTAAAAGTTTCCACACAATTGATATTTTAGAGGTCAGTACGATTCCAATAGAAGAGAGCAGTGCAGCTTTAACCGCTGGTCACCCGATTAGTGAAGTTAAGCAATGCTAGGTTTGGTCAGCACTGGGATCAAAATAACTATCTGGCCGTGTGGCCAGCAGCCTCATTTCTCTGCAAAAGTCAAAGTGGAAATGAGGAAAATTATATATATATATATATATATATATATATATATATATATATATATATATATATATATATATATATGTATGTACATACATACATACATACATACATACATACATACATACATACATACATACATACATACATTTCCCGTAACAAGAAGTGGCTTTAAAAATAACACAACGGTCACTGCCCGATTTATGCTTTAACTTTTGAGTCGTGGATGAATCCATTGTGCAGAGAACTTACACAGCATTACCTGCGTGATGCACTTGCACAGAAAGCTCAGCAGTAGCACATCGAACGCCTTCTCACACTGCACCATTCACTTCTATCTTGTCTACTCTCTCGCGCTTATTAGAATTTAGTGCCGTCTTTTTCAGTACTTCCTTCATGACATATATCCAACCATTTCAGTGTCTCCTACTCCTCCTCCCCCACTCCTCCTCCTCCTCCTCCTCCTCCTCCTCCTCCTCCTCCTCCTCCTCCTCCTCCTCCTCCTCCTCCTCCTAAGCAATCCTGAATTATACTTTCATTTCACCAACTTACCGGTACTCTACTTTCTATATGATGAAAATCAACTCAACCTTGATTCACCCTCTCTAAGCTGACCTTTTAACTGCTTTTCCTTTGTATCCAACATTTCTTACCCTTTCAGTTCGTTTCTTGCCATATACTCGTATACTATCGAAATACTTCATCTCAACACCTTTAACCTTGTAAACGTTAAATGAATTTTGTTCTTTGTAATGTTTTCTCTCTTCTCTATAGTTTGCATGGAAGTGCCTTAGAGTGAAGGCAAAATATTTTGCACTCTGAGGTTTCATTTTCATCCTGGCCATATACTCTGTTCATTTTTGATATTTTGTTTTATCCCCATGATATATATATATATATATATATATATATATATATATATATATATATATATATATATATATATATATATATATATCTTTAGTAAGCTTGAGGTTAAGTAAAATTTGAGCTCCAGTTGAGATAATATACACACATACTTATATATAAGATTCTTCATAGCACACATACCAATTTTTCTCCGTCATTTATGCCTATCAGTTGCCAGAGAGAGAGAGAGAGAGAGAGAGAGAGAGAGAGAGAGAGAGAGAGAGAGAGAGAGAGAGAACTTTCAGGAAAGAATTCTCCAACAACACTTAACGTCATTTATCTCCTTTTCAGTTACAACATCGTCTTCTTTGCGACGACCTACTTACTTCCGATGTTGGTGATGTTGATAAGTTATTCCTTAGTGAGCTGCGAACTCTGGGGCAGCCATTCCATCGGCGAACTCACGGACAGACAAGCCAACTCTATCAAATCTAAGAGGAGGGTGAGATAAAAGTCTTATATGTTTATGTATGTATGCATATATATGTGTGTGTGTGTACTATGTATGTATGTATGTGTGTGTATGTATAAGTAAATATAACTGCATAAGGTTTTTCACTGAAGCACGATCCCATTCAAAGCAAAGCGTGTATGCATTTTTAGTTTTAATGAACTATTGACACTAATATAATATTTTATAGAAAAGATAGCTTTAAATTTGCTGAGTGTCTAGTTAAAATAAGCACGAAAGAATAAAGGTGGATATAAAGATTTTCTAGTATTACTTCAATTTTTGCTTATGAAATTATAAATAAGCTTTAAACAAAGCAAAATTATCCTGTACAAATGTCAAATCTAATTAAAGTGACTGGCCATAATGACTTGGAGTTGATTCAGAATTATTTGATTGAGTCATAAACAGGGGTACAAAATAATCCTGAAGATAAAAATTGAAATAATGAAAGGTATATTGTGATGGTATAGAAATACCCTACATTAATTAGCAGTGCGTTCATGAAGATAAAAGAATCTTGACTTTGTACCGTGTGCTGTATTTTACAGCTCTTTAAATGGTTTTTATTAAAAATTGATTTTGACTGTTAATCGTATTCCTGGATACAATCATTCACCTTTAGATGTTTGATTGTGGTGTATTTTATTCTTTAATGCTATATTAATGTTTATAGATTATTAGAGAGTTCTAAGTCGAATTGAAGGCAAAATGTCAAGCTAATACAGAAGTGTTTGCTGCAGTTGTAATTCCCATCTTCACCAATTTTTCCACTGGAAAAATATTCTGGTGTTCTGAATGAAAAGTTCATTGCCTCTTCTTTGTGGGAAAGGCCTCATATATTGCATGTATGAAACCCGTTTCTTTGACATTGCTGCAGTAACAGCTGCAGTGAATTGTTAATTAACTTTTTCCTCCCGTAATAGAAGCCTTTTTGCCAGTGCAAAAATAAATCTTTGTGAATGAAAGAGGTCATGGCATGATTCTGTTTCGCTCTGTATGTCCGGTATATTTTTGTTTTATTAATTGATCACGATATTGAAGGAAACATTGCGTCATACATTCGTGAAAGAAATTTATCGATAAGGTCGTGCGTGAAAATCCAAAAACTGGCAAACCAGGGAGATTTTTTATAAATTCATTGAGAATGAAGCAAACTTTGCTTTTGAAGTGAAAACTCATTAAGTTTAAGGAAGATATCTGGAGTACTTGCGCCCATAATCTAAATATATTAATTTTGCTAACAATACATGCAGTGTTTCGAATGAAAAACTTTAAAAAATTCTAAGATTTCATGAGGTTTAGTTATCGTAGAAGGTAATAGTTTTAAAACCAAAGTTTTACTTTTTTTATTTATTTAATTTATTTTAGCTGTAGCCTCTCTATGGGTTTTAGATAGTCCCATAAGTGGCAAATCTCAGACCAGTCTTCTTGTTAGTTTTATGTAAAAGAAAACTATTGTGCCGGCTTTTGTCTGTCCGTCCGCACTTTTTTCTCTCCGCCCTCAGATTTTAAAAACTACTGACTTTAGAGGGATGCAAATTGGTATGTTGTTCATCCACCCTCCAATCATCAAACATACCAAATAGCAGCCCTTTAGCCTCAGTAGTTTTTATTTTATTTAAAGTTAAATTTAGCCATAATCGTGCTTCTGGCAACGATACAGGACAGGCCACCACCGGGCAGTGGTTAAAATTTCATGGGCCTCGGCTTGCACAGCATTATACCGAGACCACCGAAAGATAGATGTGTTTTCGGTGGCCTTGATTATAAGCTGTAGCGGCTGTACAGAAAACCTGAATTGCGCTGGAGAAACTTCGGCGCATTTTTCTACTTGTTTTATTCTTGTCGTGACAGGTCGTCCGTATGTTCATCGTGATTGTGGTGGTGTTTATGTTGTGCTGGTTGCCACAGCAAGCGTTCTTCCTCTACCAGTACCACAACAACCAGGTTTTGGACACGGCCAATATCCAGCATATATATCTGGGGTTCTATTGGCTGGCCATGGCAAATGCCATGGTCAATCCCATCATCTACTACTGGATGAATGCCAGGTAGGTAGTAATCACCTGATGTATGTATATGTATATATGTATGTGTGTCTGTACATGTATATATATATATGTATATATATATATATATATATATATATATATATATATGTGTGTGTGTGTGTGTGTGTGTGTGTGTGTGTGTGTGCTTGTGTGTGTGTTTGTGTATAACTGAATCACGAAAATATGGAGCGTGATGAATATATAAAGGCAATTGCCTTTATATATACAGTATATGTATTATATATATTTATATATATATATATATATATATATATATATATATATATATATATATATATATATATATAATAAATGACTCACGTCGGGATCGAACCCAGGTCTCTCAGGTTCGATCCCGACGTATCAGAAATTTATTTCTGTTCCATACGTGATTGTGTGTTGATGATTTCTATATATATATATATATATATTATGTGTGTGTGTGTCTGTTTGCGTCTGTGCAAGTCCGTATGATCCTTCTTGTATGTAAATGTTTGATTCCCAAAGGTGGCTGCATAGCCGAGCCTCTTGCGTCTCAATGGGAAAATAAAGCGTAGGAGGTTAAACAAAATCTAATTCTATATTTAGATAGGAGGTTATTCGTAAGACTCAGCGTCCGCTGAAATGACTGTCACTAAATACAAAATTCACTGCAAGATGAACTCTTTAAAATCATCAAGTAAAAGTATCAAGGAACTGTCTTCTCCAGGAAATGAAGTAACAAAGGGATGGTATTCACGTACGTGTTTACTGGGGCCGCTGAGGTAATTGTTGCTCCGTGAGATAATCCTAAGTCAATAAGATCATCCTTTGAAATTCCCCTGGTGGCTGCTTTCAGATTCCGATCCTATTTCCGAGAGGTTGTGCTGCAGTGCAGGCCCGGACGCTGTTGCTGCTGTTGCTGTTCACGCTCCAATAGTTACCTAGACTCGCCTCACCTGACACGCCGTAGGTGCGACAGCGCTGACCACACCTCGAGGAGCAGATCAGGTCAGTTGACAGCTCTTCGATACGGAGCGTTTGCGCGCTCCATACTGTGTATGTGTGAGTGCTCTGTACGTGTGTATGTGTGTGAGTGTTGTGTACGTGTGTCTGTGTGCGTGTTTGTCTGATAGGTATGGTGTATATGAAGATTTAAGGCTTGAATTTGGTCTGATAGGTATGGTGCATATGAAGATTTTAGACTTGAATTTGGTCTGATAGGTATGGTGTATATGAAGATTTTAGGCTTGAATTTGGTCTGATAGGTATGGTGTATATGAAGATTTAAGGCTTGAATTTGGTCTGATAGGTATGGTGTATATGAAGATTTTAGGCTTGAATTTGGTCTGATAGGTATGGTGTATATGAAGATTTAAGGCTTGAATTTGGTCTGATAGGTATGGTGTATATGAAGATTTTAGGCTTGAATTTGGTCTCATGTTTCTCTTTTTTTTATAAACCAAATCTATTTCTTTCCTTACACTGTGTCTTTCCTGTAGGACGAAAATTTCTTGTATTATTATTTTCCCCAAAAAATTATCCAGAAATCAAGTAAAATCCGTCGTTATTCCCTGAGTCTTTGGGCTCTTTAAGCCTAAGGCTCGTTATTTGCGCCAATTTATCCAAGGAACACGGGTTCCTACGAGCTCTGCGGTGCTCTAGAGAGTCTGAAGGTAGAGCCTTCCATCAAGTGGTGGTTGTATAAGCACGAAGTTCCATTAATAAAGGCAATATGTTCGAACTTCCATCTTACCCTAAGACAAAAATAAATAAATAATAATAATAATAATAATAATAATAATAATAATAATAATAATAATAATAATAATAATAATAATAATAATAATAATAATAATAATAATAATAATAATAATAATAATAATAATAATAATAATAATACGAAGGGTAATATGAAGAATTTTTACTCTACTTAAAAAAAAATTGAGTGAATATAGAAAAACATTGCTTATATTTTTACTAAAACCTTTAGTCTTATTTGGTCAAAAACATGTTGAGAAACGAGCGTTGGAGAATATATATTTATAAGAAAATGTTTGAATTTTGAAAAAAAAAGACATATTTTTATCGGAAATTTCGACATTAAAATATCTTTACGTTTTTGTCCAAGTATGTATGTATGCTCCAGGGAATAATAGTAATAAAACAAATGTAAGTCAGTATATTGAGTGAAGATGAAGCAGGAATGAGCTGGAGGAGAAAATTAAATTAACTTTAAAGCCTGATAATACTAAATTCAATGAAGTTTTTATTCTGGGAATATTAAATGTTGATGATGTCATTGTATATATGCATAAAAAATTGGTTTTTGAACAAGAAAATTACAGAAATAATTAATTCTTGTTTATCCCGGGTTCCTATCCACCACAGCACATTTTATGGAGAAGTAATTTAGAGTGTGCGACGCCATGCCACTTAAACCTTTTAGGGAAACTCGACAAATCCCAAAGCTTCAGTAGAATATCATATATACCACTAACACTTTAATCTGGCATCTATCTGTTCGAATGTCATGTAAACTGTTATCATGAAACTGCATTTATGTATAAGCATGTGGTATATATATATATATATATATATGTATATATATATATATATATATATATATATATATATATATATATATATATATATATATCTTATCTTATGATAGAGAAATGTAGACATATATTGCTGACTATGCAGAAAATTGAGGAATAAAATTGTGGAAGAAAAAAAGAACAAGACTAACATTGCATAAATCATAGATATTCCATGATATCACAGTGATGTCACATTGAATATTTGACACGAAAATAAGCAAATCTGTCAAAAAAAAGAGAAAAAATTAATGCAGACCTGGACTTAGGACCAGTTTTAATTTAAGGACGATTGTAAGAACTCACCTTCACCACAAACAATCATAATATCTTTTTCCAGCGTTTTACAAAGAGAAGATGAATTAAGATTAAAGGAAAAGCAGGAACTATATGAAATGAAGTGTCCGATGAATAAGAAGTGTATTGTTAATATACAAAACATTACATTTCCACCGTAATTCCCGCTTTCAGTACCCGAACACGCAGTATGTGTGGTGGTAACTCCGCATCACCTGGAAATTCCTACTTAGGATAAATACATAAATAATAAACGGTAAATATGATATATAATTACAAGTTATCAAACATTTAAGCAGACACTTATGAAGCTATTAATCGACTAGAAATTATTCGCTCCTGCTCGGAAAGATTATTATATTCCGGTATCCGGTTGAATAGCAAACCATTTCAGCTAAAAGCAGTAAAGCGTCTGACTGAAAAGACAAAGATTCTAAACATTTTTATGCAATACATACATAATCATTATATAAGTCCCATAAAATGGATTGTTAGGATATGTATCAAATTATATTAAAAGCTTCAGTTTCTCAGTAAAGCTCGTTCAATTTCCGTTATTCCAGATTTTATACCAATTTCTTAAACAATCCGTTACGAAATGTCTTGCTAATACAAATCTGACAAAGATTTTATTTTAAGAAAATTACTTTGTAATGGAGCACCCATTTGGTTGTCCAAGGAATTAGTAAATGAATTTGAGTAATGGAAAGTACGTTCTTGCGTAAGTTGACTTGTACGAGAAATCGAAGCTTTTAATATGACTTAATAGACAATATAATTATTTATTTGAATGAACTTACGCATGAGTTTTGTATGTGATGCTTAAAAACGATATTTTGGCTGTAATCTGACAACGTCATAGTGATAAAAGGCTCATAAAAAATACTCAAGGTAAACAAGCTACGTCAGCAGATAATAACGACCCTGATTGGTGGACGGTGAGGCATGGGAAAAGCAAGTGGCTTTTATCATTTGTTGTGTACAAGCGAAAAGTGCCTATTCTTTTAACGAATGGAGGCTAAGACATAATAATCGATTTAAGGTGTGTTAGAGATGCTTCTGTATAGATTGTTTGTCTGAAGGAAATCTTGATTCTTAAGATAATTTCGTGACTTTAGTACGGCTTTTCTGACATCTTCATGTTGTGTGGTTCATTGATGAAAATGAATATCAGGATCGTTTAATCTTGTGTGAAGCTTTCTGTATTCTTTATAAACACCGAACTGCAGAATACAAATTTAAGGAATATCCGATGGGTTTAGGATAAAGAGAGTTGTATGCATTGTAATTTGCTGGACTTCCGTAGTAAATTCTTTTTGCATAATTAATGACTTTCCTGATAACATACTATGCATGGTAAAGCAACTGGGTGATATGTTGGGGAAGGCCTCAGATTCATTTTTGTTATAGCCGTGTGAACATATTCTTAGCCCTTTCAGGACACACACACACACACACACACACACACACACACACACACACACACACACACACACATATATATATATATATATATATATATATATATATATATATATATATATATATATATATATATATATATACAGGTATATTAATATTGTGTATCCGGATTTTAGAAAACAGTATTCCTCGTGTTTCCTGAATACCTTATGCAAGATAGACGTACAGCCATTATCTTTAGCCACTCAGCATAGACATCTGAAGGTATATCTAGCGATTTTAAAACAAGCTCAAGTTGCAGTGAAGAGGCCTCTAATGTTGACATGGAAATATTGCTACTTCGAGATTCGCTTAGGGTTTGTTTTGCATCCGATATGACGAGAAGAATTAATTTACACTCTGCTGTAGGCCTCAAATGAGACGCATTCAGCTAAAAAGAAATAGAAATCATTTGTTGGTTATACATTTTTAATTACGTGGCCTTGGAATGAAATATAGATTTTAGGCCGAAGACCAAGCGCTAGGACCTATGAGGTCATTGAGAGTAAGAAGGTTTTAAAGGTGTCACATGAGAAAAACTTCGCAGTTGCTTTCTGAGACAATTGTTAGGGTAAGGTGGAAAGTAAGATGGAAGAAAAGGAATATGAATGGAGATACAATAAAAGGAACGAAAGTGGTTGCAGCTAGGGGCCGAAGGGACACTGCAAAGAACCTTAAATAACGCCTACAGTTCACCGCGTGAGTTGCAGTGACGGCACTACCTCCCTGCAGGGAGTTACCTATCTTAAGCTTCTGTGTATTAATATGCGGAATAATTCCTTTGAAATGTGTAATTCTCCTCTCATCTTCATTGAATAAGAAAATCCCCCAGTGTTAGTCATGCAAGACATCGCATTATCTAGTTTGAGGAATTAATATAGTTGAAGTTGAAGGATTGATATCTCCTCTTACCTGTTGAGGAATATGACACCTTACCCTTCGTCAAGGATCATCGACGTTCTCGCTCGAATAGTATGAACAATAGGTCACAGAGTTTGACCTGATGTTGAACGTTAACGTTAACGCTGGATGCTCATTCCTGTTTTCCGTTTCAGGTGACCGCGGTCTTCTCTCTTGCTCTCGCCTTTCGGAGCTGCGCCACTTAATGGCCCGTGATAAAAGTCTTTCCATTTATAATATTCGCTCCGTTGTTCTCAGCTGTCGATCAGGAAGGAGGGGGCGATATAACATTATCTGCATAAATGCCATAATGTATCGGAAAATCATTCTTTTAAGATGATTGCTCTGTCATTATCTCCGCCAAGGCAGTAATGTTTCCACCAGTGTCTCTCTCTCTCTCTCTCTCTCTCTCTCTCTCTCTCTCTCTCTCTCTCTCTCTCGAGTGCGTGGCTGAATCTGCTTTCCCTCTCTTGAGCGCTGACTGAATCTGCACAGAACATCTCGAGAACGAATGAGCGGATTGTAATATCTTTGTGCATGTGGTTTAACAAACTGTCTCGAAAACGGATGAACGGTTTTGGATGAAATTTGATGGAAACTCTCATTAATTGACCCTGCATATAATTAACTTTTAAAGTAAATTGATGAAGGTTTGATGATTCACACGCTACAATGGTTATCCTGTAGACTTCAGCCGTGAGGTAAGAAATTCATACTTGACTTTACACTAGAGTATGCAGTCATATTTGATATTTACCTCCGCTACCGAAATATGACTGAGGTTATGTATTATTTCATACAGAGCCATATGACTATCCGGTGGATAAAATGCCATCATAGAATACTTCCCAGAGTACGTCCTAGAATGCTACTTTAGTGCAATTTTTCCGTTTCAGTGAATACAGCGAATGCGAAACAAAATCATATAACCTCTGCATATATATATATATATATATATATATATATATATATATATATATATATATATATATATATATATATATATATATATACATATACATACATACATACTAACAGGACCTCATTAGAAAACTGGATGGTATCTAGCGGAGATATTTATTCAAGAACGTTACAAGCTCTCTAGGACTAACAGCCCTCACTGTCAAGTATCCGTGGAAACTTCACACTGAGGGCTGTTATCCCTAGAAAGCTTGTAACGTTCTTGAATAAACATATCCGCTAGATACCATCCATCCGCTAGATACCACCCAGTTTTAATGAGGTCCTGTTAGTAACTGTATTAATGCACGGAACAATTGTGATAAAGTTAATATATATATATATATATATATGATAAAGTTATATATATATATATATATATAGATATATATATATATATATATATATATATATATATATATATATATATATATATATATATATATATATATATATATATATATATATATATCGCTCCATCATTACAAGACTGTCGTAACTCCAAAATCTTGATTTTTTTTCAGGAGAAGCGTTTTAAAGTTTCAAAGTCCTATAACTTTAACAATTTTACCCAAAGCAACAAAACTTACTATCATAATTAGATAAGCACTTAGACTTACGACTTTATTACCAAAAGACGCAGAATTAAATGGGCAATCTTATGAGCTATGTAACTCAAAACTTCAAATTTTTGAGTTACGACAGTCTTGTAATGATGGAGCGATATATATATATATATATATATATATATATATATATATATATATATATATATATATATATATATATATATATATATATATATATATATATATATATATACGGTGTATATATATCTTATATGACTTTTATCACATCACCGTGATTCATATACAATCAGTAAGCTACAAACGTCCTTTAATATCCAATTCGTTCTTCCTCGGAAATAATATATTTTCATATATGTTACCGAAGGGGAATTTTTTAGTTGATAATAAGTTCGTCGTCCCGTGGGCTCGAACCAGCGAAGGACAAGAACTCAGGACTATAGTGGACGCATTTAACCCACGCAGCCAATTAAATTCTTCTTATGGTCATCAGTTAGCCTCGAACCCAGAGTTATCCACTCCAGTTTCTAAATCTGATATTCATAATGGCGTGCGAGAGAGCTTGTGTAAAGGAAGTTGCTTAACGGCAGTAGTAGCATAGTGTACTGTGAGGTCACGTTCTCATACTAATGAAAATATATTGAGCTGGACGAGTGGTCGCCGTTCTTCATTTATTAAATATCAATTAAGTGATGTTGGTTAGAGGTCAGTTCATGAATATGTCAAGTTTTAAAAGTGATTATATATATATATATATATATATATATATATATATATATATATATATATATATATATATATATATATATATATATATATATACATTAGAGGTCAGTTCATGATTATGTCAAGTTTAGAAGTGATTATATATATATATATATATATATATATATATACATACATACATACATACATACATACATACATACATACATGCATATAAACAACATAGGTCCCAGAACTTTTTATCTACTGTATAATATAGATACATGGATAAAATACATATTATAGCTCCTGTAATTGGATTCGGCTCTGATGTAAAAGAACGGTTGGGCCATGAAGATGTTTGATTAATTTCACATCTCAAAGAATTTTCAACTTTACATGACTTAGTCCTGCACTCGCAAGTGGTTCTGAGTTTCATTTCAAAAATGTTCAATTTCATTTTGATGTTTCCTTTATATGTAATTGCATCCCATTTCTCAGCATTTATAGCTTAGAAGTCACTGCACCTCACGCGCGGTGCACTGTAGGCATTACTTAAAGTTCTTTGCAGCGGCCCTTCGGCCACTAGCTGCAACCCCTTTGCTTCCTTTCAATTCCCTCTCTTCCAAACCCTCTTCTAACGAAGTGCAGCAAGTTTTTCCTCCCGGTTACACCTTTTGCAATCTTTCTCTCAATTTTCCTTTCAGCGCTGAATGACCTCGTAGGTCCCAGAACTTGGCCTTAGGCCTAAATTGTATAATGTCTCCTAGTCCTGCACTCTCAAAAATGTTCAAGAATTTGAAAATATGACCATCCACATCGATCAGTATTTACGCATGACTTGAAATTATCAACTCAAAAATCAAGTTAATTGTGACTGTGAAGCTTCGTGTAGAGTCACGCTGCCCTCCCTCTCTCTCTCTCTCTCTCTCTCTCTCTCTCTCTCTCTCTCTCTCTCTCTCTCTCTCTGTTTAGCTCCGTCAGATTTATATGTAACGAAGCCATTCATATTTTGATTATTTATCACGTTAGGATAATTTATCCAATGACTATTCCATTTGATCATTAATTTATTTTATTTTAATTAATGATGCAGCACTTAACTCCAGGTTAGATTTACTTTAATTCCCTGATAGTGTCTCAACTTTTTTTATAGACACTAATTTGAACATTCCTGTCAAAAGTGCTATGGTTGTATTCTGGAACCATTTCCTCTGTCACATTGTGCACAAAGGCGTGGCGTTTCCATGGACACTGCATCAGAGTTACGAACACGAGAAACAGGATGATTAGTACAGTGTTCCATTTATTTCAGAATGTGGAATTCTGTGCCTTTATGTGTTTCCTGACGTTTTATTAGGTGCTGTTTCTGAGAGACAGGTCTGTGTTTACATTATGTTTGAGACAGGTCTGTGTTTACTTTTTGTTTGAGGCCGTGATTATTGTATTATTATTTTGG
>NC_089787.1:32780623-32838123 GCF_040412425.1 Macrobrachium rosenbergii | reverse complement strand
AAATAATTAGCAAACTAGATTGTCTCCTATCAACTACAAACACCTGAGGACCCATGTCATCTATCGTGATATTGATTTTTTTTAAAGAACTTTGGGTATGGCCCGGAGAAGATAACGACGTGGAAATACGATACTTTCCTTACCCACCTTCACCCGCCGGCAACAAGCTGACAAGGGTACTGATGTTACATGAGAGATGATAGTAATGCACAATATTTTCATAACCTTCAGACTAAGTTGTTCATACTATAATGTGCTTAAACGTATTCCTTTCTAAATCTGCGTCTTCATTCATTCCCTGAATATTTATTTAACAAACCTATTCATCGGATACCACAATGGTCCCGTGACATATAAATATGAGAAGCGCTCGCGGGAAAAAGTGAAAGGAAAGACCGTAGATCCTGAGCTTTCGTCTTTATTCCAAGACCCGATCGCAGTTACTGTGATCAGGTCTTGAAATAAAGAAGAATGCTCAGGATCTACGAACTTGCCTTTCGCCTTTTCCTGCGAGCGCTTCTCAACAAACCTATTGATAAGGACACAAGTTTAATGTATGAATTTAGCATCTATGCATTGTTCATTATATATGTTTATAAATATATATTAATATAAATAAATAAATATATATATATTTATATGTATATTATATATTTATATATATATATATATATATATATATATATATATATATATATATATATATATATATATATATATATATATAAAGCCACAAAAAAATCAATTCACTTTACACCCAAGGGAATAATAGATTCTTTGTTCAAATATAATTCCCTTCTTGTGTGAGTTATTCACAAGGCAAAGTGTATATTTTTCTTAATATTTGAGAGTATTAAAACGTTATTTGAGAGTTAGTGAGTGACAAAACTAAAACACATATATACATATATATATATGTATCAGTGGAGGCAAAGACTGGAATGTATGAAGGAATCTTTGAGCAGACTTATTTTATGTAACTGAAGTATAAATGGTAGATATGAATAACAGAAAAGAGCTCAAGTTCTTGAGATGAATATTTCAGTAGAAAATACTGGTGAAAGGAGAGAAATATGGACACGCAACGAAGCTGTGGGAAGGTTGGTAATGTACAGACAAGGATCGGTGTTCATAAGTCAATTTGGTCACAAGGACAGTATGGTGTTGAAAAATACTGTAAGGATGATTCGGAAGACAAAGAAAGTGAAGGCTAAATGGTGTAGAATTTGTGTTAAAAAGGGTATTCTCAATTCTGGGGAAGCTTGAGAGTGCCTGTAAGAAAAAAGCTGGGTGGGCTGTATGTTCAGGAGGTTAAATTCGAATTATGAGCCTTGAAATGAGAAGAATGAAAATTTGATTTCATGAAAGTTTTCTGTACACGGGGTTCATCCTAATTCACTAGCTATGGGGTGGACGTGGGATAACTGTTATCATGTTTATATATATATATATATATATATATATATATATATATATATATATATATATATATATATATATATATATATATATATATATGTGTGTGTGTGTGTGTGTGTGTGTGTACATACATACGTATACAAGCTACGGAGTGCGTGATCTTTCACATTTACTTGCTCAAAGGCATTCTAACGCAAACGATATACAGCAATAAAAAAAAAATATAGGGAAATTAGGTTTGATCATAAAACCGCTGGGGTTAACTGACATAAAACCATTTTATTGTATAAAACGGCCATTACTTTTGAATGCACTATAATGGATTTATATTCTTTTAACTGTAGTTGTTGGTAGTTAAGTGACTTTTTTTCATATTCTTTTACATGTTCCGCGTAGTTTGCGGGGGATGTGTGTGTGTGCTCTGTTTGTATTTCATTATCTGTTTTAAATCCAGCTGTTTGTATTTATATAAATTTATATTCAGCGTTATAGTTATATATATATATATATATAAATCCAGTGATATATAGTTATATATATTACATATATATATATATATATATACATATATATATATATATATATATATATATATATATATATATATATATATATATATATATATATATATATATATATATATATATATGCATTCGTCCCTTATTTCCCCCATTTTCGCAAGCACTGGTTTTGTGTAAAGATAATAGGTGGGATTTTGGCTGCTTTTGTTTGCGTATGAAAGATTCAAAGCCTAAATATATTGGCTTTTAATTAACCTAGAACCAATCATGAAATAAATGCATATTAATCTTCTTCCGGAATTAAAGGAAGAAACTGTCTTTTTCTGGTATAAAATTTTTTCTTTTCACTTTCGATATTTTAATCTTGGCAACGTCACCTCTGAAAACTGCTGATTTTTTTTTTATAGCCTCCCGTGGCTTCCGGATGGAATTAGACTCCCACCAAGTCTTCCCTTCAACGCTAAAAATATTGACTTAGGACATTTTATACCGAGACCTAATAACTCGGGTCATCCGGTCTAATGAAGACAGCGTATTCACGATATGTTTACATGAGTATTACCGGGAATTTTCCCCATAACTCTTTCTTATTTTCTTGTGTAATTAATGGTGACATTAACCCTGACCGTTTATGATGCCTGATGATTTAAAATCAGGCAATTAATCTTCGGTAATTAGGTCGGCGAATTCTTTCTCTTTGTTAGATGCTGGAAGGTCGCTGTAATGCCAGCGTAGTCGTGTTTCTGGTGTAAACTTTCTTTAGCTGCAGATACTTTTACAATATGAAATGCAGAGGCCTTAAATAGCAATAATAGATAAGTTTAAAATGTGTCTCTTAAAAGAGGCCATTAATTGTTGGAAAATGTAATGGCTTTCAATATGTGAGGAGATAACTGATTATCTTTTGTTTCTGGAAATTGAATTTATACGCCAGTGAACCAACGGGGCTGCATAGGAGTCTCACGGTATGACTTCAATCTGCATAAACAAATTGGCTCCAACGGGCCTCGGCCCTTAATTATTGCCTTGAGCTAAACCTCGGGTGGTGAGCTTATTGTCGATGGCGTCCAGCCCATCAACATTAATTAAAATGTCTTCAAAGTTACAGTATTTGTGTGTGTGTTGGCATTCTCGCGTGATCAGATGGATATAAACAAGCTTGTAGTTTGCTATATTCAGAATTCCAAAATCTGAATAAATAGAGAGAGAGAGAGAGAGAGAGAGAGAGAGAGAGAGAGAGAGAGAGAGAGAGAGAGAGAGAAAATACCTTGTCAAGAAAGGACCTTATCTTCATGTTGTTTTTACAAAATGATCTGTCGTTTTTGTTGTATAAAGGATTTCAGTGCAGAAGCGACTTTGACGAGGATACGGAAGTAAAAAAATTTAAATAAATTAATCAAAATTTAAAAACCAAGAAGATTCCAGGAGAAAAAAAAACTTGTAATCAGAATCTCAATGCAAAATTTCATTCTTGCAAGATTAACTTACCAGCGTGAAACATGCATGAGTTTTATAATGATTGTAAATGCAAAATGCTTAAAAAATTATTTTTGTAGGATGAAATCAGAACACACTCAGTTAGTTTCGGTTTTTAAATTTTTAAAAATAGTTCAGCTTAACCCAAATCCTTTAAGGACAATTTGTCAGTACATTTGTATATACTACAGATACATGGTTAAATGTCAAGTTTCTTAGAGTGTGTGTGTGTGTGTGTGTGTGTCTGTGTTAGGGGAGAGAGAGAGAGAGAGGAATTTGCCAATGCATTTGTAGATACTAAAGATACATGTTTAAATGCTAAGATTCTTAGTGTGTGTGTATGTATGTGTCTGTGTTAGAGAGAGAGAGAGAGAGAGAGAGAGAGAGAGAGAAATTTGCCAATGCATTTGTAGATACTAAAGATGCATGTTTAAATGCTAAGCTTCTTAGTGTGTGTATGTATGTGTCTGTGTTAGAGAGAGAGAGAGAGAGAGAGAGAGAGGGAAATACAGGTAATTCCTCCAGGTTCCCCCAAGAATATATTTTTTCATCACCAATAATGACACCCTGCACAGGAATTATGTTCCATTATTCTGGAAACTTCATTTCATGAATTACCTCGCACGGCAAAAAAAAAAAAAAAAAAGTCTGCAGCCATAAAGTGGAGATGAAAAAGTCCGGAGATTAAGTGTAAATTAATTTCAATTCAGATTTATTTGAGCAATAACGTTTTAGAATTATTTTTTTTATACAGGAGCTTTCATTAATAAAAAAGGGCATAGATTGAAAGTGAAATGAATATTTGAGTAATAAAGATTCTTAATAAAGATTCACACTATCGGACTTATTAGGTTTGTGTTCACAACAGTAACTCGCCTTTAATGTCTTTTAAGAAATCTTTATGCTTTTCAACAATGCTCTACATAACATTTCTTCCGGCTGTGAACGCAACGTTTCATTCATTAACTGATAATTGGTTGTTTGTTAATTCTAGTATCCCCAAAAATTTTCAGTCTGTTATTTCTAAAAAAAAAATCAGGGGTCCATATTTTCATTATATAATTGCCGAAGTCACGATTTTATTCTGATACCAGGATTTGATACATTTAATAGGCTCTGGGATGCGAAAACATTACTTAACTTTTGATGTTAATATTGCACGAATAGGGAGATGATTAATGAGAAATAATTGTGGTGTGCCTGAGATCCGCACTATAATTATTCTTAGCCATTAGTCTCTTACGAGATACTTATGGCACAGTAATGCTTGTTGTATGTTAATAAGTAATAACTTAGTGTAATTTGAATCTAGGGCATTTCCATTTTTTCTTGTGTGTTGAACAGTTTGTATATTATGGGAGCTTTTACGTACATATTGCTATATGAGTCATCTGTGAATATAGTTTTTTCTTTACTGTCGTATAGTATTTAGGTTTATGGCGTTGATTGAAGTGTATATCTTAATCTCTTTTCGATTTCTTGATATCTCTATTTCTAAGCAAGTGTTTATAAACTGCTAAATTTGTCAAAATGACTCCATATACCAGTCAGTTCTGGTTTGATTAAAGAAGTGTTTTCCTTTTGAAGGAGAACAAAAGCATAACTCACTGTCTATAACAAAGATAACAGCTATTTTTAGAAGACTCCTTATTCATTTTTTTAATCTGAAGCTCAAAGGTATGTTTCGCTCTCAAGACTGGAAAACTCGAAAGCACTATGCAAGTGCATGTATGCGCAAACGTCAAAGGAAAAAATTCTTTTCAGATCAAACTGCTGTTCAAATGTCTAGCTGCCTATCGGGCAAAAGGATTTGGATATTTTGGTTTTATAGAAGGGACTGGGGCAACGTGGATAAGAATCGCGTTTTCACAGGCAAAAAACTTTCTTTTATGCTTTAGTTTAAAGACTGACAGAGCGTGAATTTTTACCATGCTCTTTCTCTCCCCCTCTCTCATATACACACACGCGCGCGCGCGCGCAATTAGGTGCGAATTTATGCATTTATTTTGGTACACGTTTATTGGTATTTTTGCGTTTTTAAATATTTTAGTGCATACCCTTTTTTATGTGAAGAGTAATTTCAATATCTTTTTCCTTATGTTCACCTTTATGTTTTATAAGGTCCACAATAATATATCAGTGGAATGTGAGACTTTATAAAAATGTATAAAAAGCTTTCGAACCTTATCCTGGGTTCATCTTCAGTTGGACTGAAGATGAACCCATGATAGGGTTCGAAAGCTTTTTATACATTTTTATAAAGTCGCACATTCTATTGATATATTATTGTGGACCTTATACAAAATTACTCCTGTTCTCGGCATTGAGAGTTCTACACAGTCACCTGTATGTTTTATAAATGTAAAATTTTGAGCCAGGTTCGCATAGAATGTTTTCCGTTCAGGGTTCAGTGGTGAACATGGGGACTTTCATTAAAGACTTTCATCAAATAGGTTTCATTTGCTATCAATTTGTGTGATTATTGATTCATAAATGTTCGAGTGACATGCGAGAAAATTCATTAAGTTGAAAGTTTCAACATGTAAGTTTTACCATTTCATAATAAAAGAAAAAGAATGTCGAATAAGCTTTCTTCGATTTCCAAGGTTTCGTGGTTAGCTTCTGTGCATCTTTCTCTCTTATGGTAAATGCTATTCTTCGAAAAAATTTCAAATTTTAACACTTAAAAAATCCTAAATTTTT
This sequence comes from Macrobrachium rosenbergii, assembly GCF_040412425.1. NCBI lineage: Eukaryota > Metazoa > Arthropoda > Malacostraca > Decapoda > Palaemonidae > Macrobrachium > Macrobrachium rosenbergii. The sequence continues at coordinate 32,832,004 of NC_089787.1, read as the reverse complement.
TTGTATCAAAGGGACTTATTAGGATGCTTTATCAATACCGAACATATTGAATCTGAAAAATATAATGTGCAGACAGTAATCGCATCCATGGAAGGTTGTATTGTGATTTTCCATACCTCTTCATCCTTATAAATCTGGAATGATGATTTGTGTTATTACTCTCCGTCTCATTGTCTGTGATGCTTCGGTAACGAAAGCAGTAATTTTACGAGCGGGTGCAAAATCACATAAGCCCCTTTCATGGCCTTGAAATAGATGCAGTGGTCCTTCGGGAAGACCGGCACTCCGTTGTTTCAATTCCCTCCTTGTGGCCATGTACCCTTTATATTTCATATCTTGTTATTCCCCTAATAAAAGTTATGTGTGTGTGTATGTATATATGTATATATATATATATATATATATATATATATATATATATATATATATATATATATATATATATATGTTGTGTGTGTGTGAGCTGGTATGCATAATAATATATATATATATATATATATATATATATATATATATATATATATATATATATATATATATATATACAGTATGTGTGTATATATATTATATATAATGTATGTATCTACATACATACATACATACTACATTCATACACGCCAGATTCTCATGTTGAACAGAATAATGCATCCATACCTTAGCATACATCCACAAAAAATAATGCCTCATATACATGACAAAGAGAAAGCCAGAAATAAAGTAGACTACAGTATAATTAGAAATAAATGAAAATACCACTGAAATCATTCATTACACAAATATGGTGAAACTCTGCTCCATTAGGATGGCGGTATTAAAGTGAAAGAAATCTCTGTACCTTAAAAACTACGCCACTTTCTAAGTTCCTCATTACAAAAGAACTTTTATGCTCACTGTAATGTAGTATATTTCCAAGTTCAAGAGTCTTTCACTGGAACACCAGACGTAATGTACTAAAGATTTCGTCTTCAATTACCCGATGTTGGTCATTTAAATCGCATGCAAGATTAGGATGCAAAATTCATCAACGCTCTCATAGCCAACACTGCATCGTCTATTCATTCTGTAAAGGCCCGCTCAGTTAAGATGTAATTTGTTTGAAGAATCACTGCCTCTAATACACAAACATATTTATATTTATACATATGCATAAGCATATTTAATGTGTGTATGTAAATTATATATATATATATATATATATATATATATATATATATATATATGTGTGTATATATATATATATGTATATATATATATATATATATATATATATATATATATATATATATATATATATATATATATATATATATATATTAAAATCAATTTACCATCCGTAGGAATAGCTTACACCCAAAGGAAATCATAATTGATAAGTGCTTCTAATCTTGGCTATTGCCGAAGCACTAATCAGTTATAATTCCCTTTGGGCGTAATTCATTCCCAAAGTATAGAGAATTGGACATTAAACGATATTTGTGGCTTAAGATTTGTGAGTATAAAACGGCCACGCGTTAATGTTTAACTACAATATCATATATATATATATATATATATATATATATATATATATATATATATATATATATATATATATATATATATATATATATATATATATATATATATATATATATATATATATATATATATATATATATATATAACATACACATAATGGTGATATGAATCTCAGAGTGAAATTGTGCATACAGATGTTGAGGTAATTATGGGAAAAAGACAATTTTCAAAAAGATTATCTTGCAAAAACAGAAGTTATATAAGGAGTAGATAGCAGAAACAATGCAAAGTCGGTATTTCTCTCTCTCTCTCTCTCTCTCTCTCTCTCTCTCTCTCTCTCTCTCTCTCTCTCTCTCACACACACACACACACACACACACACACATTGATCTGTTAGCCTAAACGGTCATTCATTTCTTAAACAGAGATTACTTACTATAATGCTAGTAGTGATTGTTAGAATTATGGGAGTTGTAGAATTGTGTATTCCAATGCTTTTAAGAGAAAATAATGGAATATGAGAAAATACTTGACTCAGAAAATAGTTATTTGAGTATGAAGAGAAACAGCACAGTACATTACACGCTGTAACATATAAACACATGAAATGGATTCTTCACCATCCCCATTTTCCTGAACGTGTCAGTAACAGATGACCATTTAGAATATACTTTCCATCCTATTATTGTTTTGGGAATTGAAATATGCACATTATACTGGTGTCTTTTCTGAAAATTTTTGTTATTCATGATTGCAATGCCCAGATGCCCTCATTTCGATGACATTTCAGTCATCATTTTACTCATATTTCCCATCCTTTTCCCGATTTTGTTTTAATTATAGTAATTTTAGTTCTGTGCCGTTGTTTTGGCTCTTGCTCTCTTTTAGTATAGTGTAGAGGCAAAATTTACTTTTTATGTGATGTAAGTATGCAACTTCCTTTGGTATTACTGAGATACGAGGTGTAAAAGTGTTGTAAAACCACTTACCAGAACCCTCGTCATTTATCCGGTGACGGGATAAATAAATTTTGATGACTTTTCTTCGATCGAGGCCCAAAAGCAACTAAAAGCAAAAACGAGGAAGGAAAATGTTAGGGTATTCTCAGAGGTAACTATTGACCGCCATTTAAAAGGATGGAAGTATGTAGGAATTAGAGAGGAGGTTGAGATGGAAGAGACTGAACATATTTATCGCCTTGCAAGATCAGAAAAGAGATGTAATGTGAGGCTGTGGCCAGTGCGATTATATACTTTTGTGCGGTACCTTTTGCAACTTTTTTTTTACAGTATTTTGTGTAGTTTCTGGTGTATTCAACCTTAATTATGATTCTAATGCATTATTATTGATTATTTGATTGACTGATGTAGCTGGCGTGGCAATAACTATGGTCATTAACGCAATAAAGAAAATTTTGTCCAAGAAAGGAGAAACATTTTATTACTTTTTATTTTTTTTAGAATATTCATTCAGTCTTCAATTTACTCAGTCCACGTGCTTACGTAAATGCTTTATAAATGCTTTCTCTCTCTCTCTCTCTCTCTCTCTCTCTCTCTCTCTCTCTCTTAGAGGCAAGTCTGCTTGAATGTGAACTGCGGTTCTCTGTCGACATTCATTGTTCTAATTGCAGGGAGTGGAAACATTCCATTCTTCCCGTCAGTCCTTTGTCATTCTGTCGTGTGTCCTTTTTCAGAGATAATGCTCCTCAAGTTTGTTAAGGCTAGTAGGCGTCTTACATAATCCTTGACCTTTAATCCTTAGAGATACTATTCTTGTGAAATTTATGGTCTCATAAATATGGAAAAATCAACAAAACCACTTTTACTGCATTTCTCTGCAATGCTAAGTATGTTACGTAATATTTGAATTATTTTCAGATAACTTTAAAAGTCATATTCCATTAAAGAAATAAATGTATTTTGAATATCAAGTTGATTTAGAACCAAGTGTTTAAAAAAAAATTTGTGAAGTAGGTGAAACTTTGTCTGAAATTGAAAAATATTGGCAAGAGGTCATTGCATGCATGTGTAAAAATAATTAACGCGTAAAATTATTTTTATAGGTGTAACTATTTATGTAATGTTCATTTAAAGAAAGTTTTTTAAAACACAGTAATACTCCTTTATGTGGCATGCTATGCACCATTAACGTTTCCCTTTATATTTAAATGCATTAAACCTTTTAGTTGTATAGGCAAGTATTCGAAAACTCGTTTAAATAAACCCCATGAAAAAATCAAAACATGTAAATGACGAAGTTTTAAAGATAAGCTTTTCATCGTAACTTAACAGATTATGATAGTGGCAAATGTGATTTTTTTGATAAAGGAAATGGAGCAGATTATGATAGATATGCGTTGTTTTGTAGATTATAAAATCCATTTTTCTTATAGAAAGAAGAGATAAAAATGATAAGATAGCGAAGGGGGAGTAAACTTTATACCTACGTTGTCGTTCAAAAAATAAAGAGAATATTTTCACGATATTTTAAAAGACCAGGCCAAAATTATCTTTCCATAGTAATTAGATAATTAGGAAGAACTTAAAGTTTCGTTAGGGACGAAAAGATCAGGGTAAAAAAAAAAAAGGTCAAAAAGTAAGAAGATTGATTGTATCGTAGAAGATTGACCTGCAGGAGTAAAATTATGGCGGTACTGGGGGCAGGCAGGAAGGAAGGTTGCGGGGGGTGTCCTTTTCTTCGCGATCCGGATGACCCAACAAGTTTCTTACATTTTTCCTCATACTTGTTGTTCTCCCTTTTCTTCTCACGTTCGTTGTTCTTACTTTTTATTTACAGACGTTAATGGTGCTCCGAGATGCATTGTCAGCGCAGTTCCCAGGCACAATAATCATCTTCTGGTGTACTCTTCAAGAGGAAAAGTTAACAATAGAGCAGGTTTGAGAAAAATCTTTTTTTGCGGGTTTTGATTCGTGAAAAACTAAATAACTCTCATTTCAGGTATCCGACGGAGATGATTTCATGCCCCTGCAAGTCCTCCCAGTTTGCGAAAAGATGTCTTTGTTTCTCGTTAGCAACTGAAGAAATGTGAATAAATGTTTGGTGTAAGAATACGAGTTTTTGGAACCTATAAAGAATTTATGAAATGACTGTTTTTTTTTTTTTTTTGGATTCAGAGCTTGTGGGGGCAATAGAAATATATCTCCTAATTAATATTTCATAAATTTGTATTTTTACATATGGGCATATATATATATACAGTATATATATATATATATATATATATATAATATATATATATATAAATTTATATTATATTTATATAATAATTTATATATATATATAATAAATATATATATATATATATATATATATATATATATATATATATATATATATATAGATATATAGTGTGAAAGCATGCTACTGCATTAGTCATAATTACCAGAAATCGCACTAGCAAATATTATACATTGTTCCGACTACTTGAGAACCAAATGTCTCCTGAGCAAATATGGGAAGAAGGTTTCCAGTTAAATGCCTGGCCTCGACCATGCTTCCAGGAATATCGACTTTCAGCACTGAAACGATTCAGGCACCAAGAAAGGGCATTAATTTGTTTAGTGTATATACTCCTACACTTATCGAAATGAAACGTGTATCTCATGAATTTGTAACTCAATAAATATAGGTATTCATTCCAAACATTTGAGCATTAGTATTTGACCTTTTGAACTCTGTGACAATATTATTTTTTGAAGCTTTAATGCTCTGATAGTTATCTTCTTTAGCGCAAACTGAGATATTTTCCTTTTACGTTATGATAACCTTGTTGTCAGTTTTGACCGCAAAAAGTAACTTTTGTATTTGAAGTTTTTCATACTAATTACTTTAAAAGTTAATATAATTATTGAACAGTAAATTAGTTGTCAGGTAACTTCAAAATACTGGGGATCTTAAATCCGTGTAATGTGCAAGAGTAAGTATTCAGTAATTGTCCTTCTAATTGCAGGTGGTCTGAGTCCTCACAACAGTAGTCAAACCGGGCTCTTGCAGACTGACAACCTGCGCATGAAAGAGTTTAGCTATAAGCCCGTAGAGGACAAAAACCACACTCGAAAGCCTCTGAGAGCTGAGGAGGACTGGCACTACATCCAGTACCTCTCAGACCAGAAGGCTCTTCGAGTGAGAAACGAACAGACGTTCAGCCGACCCGTTCATCGAACGAACGGATACCAGAAGTCTCAGCAAGAGAGCCTTCTGGCGAAGAAGAAGGAAGTGCAGAACAACCTCACAGAAGAGACGAAGTTCGTGACGTTCGGCACCGACAAGAGAGCCGAGCCCATTCATAAAGAGGACAGCTCCTCTAAGAGTCTTCCCAGTGATAAACCTCGTGATTCTGATTTGTCAAAAGAATTGACTCCTAGAATTAATGTGATAACGGCGTCTCAGAGTAGTAGCGGGGATGGTAATTGCAGTGCAAGTGTTTCTAAGAAAGAATCTCCGAAAGAGCTGCGCGACTCTTCGAGAGAATCGAAGCCTGTTCGTGGAAACTGTGATCAGCCTTTGAAGGCATCCAGTGAAAAGCTAGACGCGTGTAGCACTTTAGAAGGAAGCCGCAGTGGTATTGCTACTGTCAGTGATAACTGTGAATCTTCAACTCTTAAATCGCAGTGTAGCAGAAGTAACGAGAGAGTGGACGTGCTTTCGGACCATTTTTTATTCTCTAGTTATCGGGACAGCTACCGCAAAATGAAATACTTGAATGGGAACTTGGTGCACCAAGCGATAGAGGAGACTCTTGTAGCGGTTAAAAAACAAGCCCTCACCAGAGAGATAGGGAGTGTCAGTACAACGAATGTAGTGTGCAAGAGCCCTTCGGCACAGAGTCTAGGCGGTACAAAGGAACTTATGCTTTGAAAATATCGGATGTCTTTTTAATTCTTTGTCGAAAGTAGATGCTGATGATAACGTGTATTACTGTATTATTTTAAAGAACTTCTGTTTATAAAATATATATATATATTTATATATACATATATATATATATATATATATATATATATATATATATATATATATATATATATATATATATATATATATATATAATATATATATGTATACATATAAATATATATATATATAAATATATATACACATATATATATATAAATATATATATATATATATATATATATATATATATATATATATATATATATATATTTACATAATTATATATATATATATATATATATATATATATATATATATATATATATACACATTCGGAATTCTTATTCGTATAAACACTGTCGGTCAGTGTATTTATTCAATTTATTTTCTGCTCTTGATTATATATTTATATAAATTAATGTAAAAATATGGCAATTGTTAAGCTTTGCAGAGACCAAACCACATCTTAGAATAAGGCGCATTAGGCTAATGGCAGTAACATCTAGAGACCACATTGTCTTGTTCTAGAAGACGTCATTCTATTTGTTCCTTCATTCTCCGGCCTCCATAATTATCACCTATAATTTTTTCATGGTGCAACAGAAATCTTACATTCTCACATCATATGATCCTTTGATGACCCAAGCTGTGTTTCAGTTATTTTTCAGTTTCGTTGCTGCTTCAAACGCTGCCTTTTCATATGTTCGTTTATACATTCTGTTTTCTGTCTTATGCCATCCTTCATAACCTTGTTTTTTGTCTTCCCCATCCTTGTTACAGGCTGAACCATGTCATCCTATCTTCCCTCGTTACAGCCCAAGCCTCGCCATCTTTTTAAAACGGATGGTATTGTTTTCTGTGAATCTTTTTTGTAATTTTTTGCTATGGGGTCTGGGGGCCCTTTTAAATCCTTTTAATGGTTTTGCTGCTTTTTGGATTAGGTCATTCAGTTTTTTATATATTACATTTTTAAAATTATTTCATGTTTTAGCAACTTACTTATTGTGTGTTGGTTTCATGCACGCATACATGTCACAAAGTAATCTGTTTAGTTATTTCTTCTTTTGATCTATCCGCTGTCACACCTCTCACGTTTCATTTTCACTACCTGCTGTTGTCTTCGATCTGTGTTCCACTTTCATCAAGTTGTGTCATAGTGCTGTTGAGTTCATTCCTCTCCATTGATTATGTCTCTCGTGTTTGTTGACAATTTTTCTTCCTGATTTATTTGATCAGACTTATTTTTCCCGGTTCACAGACCTTTATTTAAAGAAAAGTTTTTCTCCTGCAATCATTATTACATTTGCTTTATGTTAAATTTTTTCTGCAACTGACTACAAAGCTTTAGAAGTTTTCACAAGAAAATTAGTTCCTTTCTTTTAATTGTACCCTATTGCTGCCATCGAGAATGGAGTAGTATTTCAGAAAAATTAAGAGAAAATTATTTTTTATATACGGATGAATTTGCTTTTAGTTTATCTTAGATTATTTTGTATTAAGAAGTTTCAAAGATTACAGGTCTGACTTTGATTTTTTTGCTAGTCATTTCGGTCTTCCTTAATGGTCTTGAATTTGTCGCAGAGTCCCTTTCCAGATAGTGTTTTAGCCTGTTCGTGAACTGGAAAGGCCATTTCCTTCACGAACCATAAAAATTGCTATCACTCTATCTCAGACTACATTTCCTAACCTGTCATTTTCTTAATTTCACTATCCCTATAGACATGACCTTTTGTTGAGTGCCTTGAACAACTCCTCAGTTTATGGAAAAAGTTTACGGGAAGTTTGAAAATAATCCCGTTATTTGACAGCTGTAAAAACCTTCTTTGTTAACTCCTGTGACATCCGTCAACCTGTGCTTGAAACAGCAGTCGGTTGTCTGAGGGTCAGTTCCCAGCTCATTCCAGGTCCATTTTTGCTTTTAAAAGCTTAGAAGAAACATTGTGATGATGTTAAATGTTCTGAAAAGTTTGATTGCATTTGATTTCTGGTAAATAGTCAAGACTTTGCCGCCTGAAAAATAATTCTACTTTCTAGTTATCTGACATGTCATCCCTTGAATATCTTGTTTTATTAGCGTAGTATTTGGAACCTCTTGCTACTAAATTAAGTAAATATTACTCCTTACGATCTACCGTTTGTGTCCATATTGAATGGTTAGTTCATTATGGGAGCGTTACCTGTTCAGTTTCCAGCCATTGTACCAGATACATTATGTTTAGTAATCTATAGAGGATCAGTGTCCACCATTTTAGTCAACTTTTTATTCAGCGTTGCTTAAATGTTTTAAATGACTGTCTCAGTTTAAAGTTAACAGTGTATCTTTCGTTTGGGTCCCTGTTCATTGAGTCATTTTTATTCCTTTATTTGTTCACGTTTATCATTTACTTAAAACCCTTTATTTTCCCCCGGGAACAAAGAACTGTAATGTAATTGAATGTCTCACTCTTCCATAAATTTAGTTGTCAAAGCTTTCCAATAGGTCAGTGGCTGATAGACCTGGTGAAATTTTCTGAATCATTCGTGGTCTGAAGTGATACATTCTTTCTACAGATGTTACTGCGTATAACCTAATAAGTAATATTTTTCTTTATCAAATCAAAGTACAAATTGTTCTTTATTTAGCCGGTTTTTGCAGCCGAAAGTTCCTATCATATTGAAGCGAGATGTATTACTCAATATAACGTTTAAGAAGAAATAAGTTTTCTTTAGTTTTAACGATCATATGCTATACATATGTGAGCACGTGTATTCGTATAGAAAATTGGATATTCGTGTACATATAATTTGTTTAAATTTAAGGAATATATATATATATGTATATGTATATATATATACATGTATGTATGTATGTATGTATGTATGTATGTATGTATGTATGTATGTATGTATGTATATACATATATATTGTATGAGCTGTAGAACGTATATATACATATATAGATATATATATATATATATATATATATATATATATATACATGTGTGTGTGTGTGTTATAGAGCGTATATATGTTTGCGTATGTGGGGATATAATTGCTTTCAGTGCAAGGCAATTTTATCTAGGCTGCGGACTGAATGGCTCACATACATTTCATTATACTTTGCAATTTCTTATATTCACGCTATTTCACAATTCTTGCAGGAATTTTTATGTTTAATAAGCATTAATCCTTTTCATTCTAATCCTTTATTCAGTTTAAATGTGTAGTATATTTTACCTGTGCCTTTTATTCATACTCTCAAGTCATTGAAATATTTCAGTGTTATCAACTGTCACCAAAGCTTACATTATTTTCTCACATTCCGCTTGTACGCATGAACTAATTACTATAACCACTTTATACATCCCAGCATTTAAGTTATCTTAACATTCTTTATTTGTCCTGTAACTTTTTTAAGCTTTTCGTTTACCTCTAATCTTCTTTTCTTTCACGTGGATCATATTCCTGTCATCTGTGCCATTAACTTTCAAGTTTTTTATGAGCTAAGCTTCTAACTGATCTTGCATTTTCACCAAACAAAAAAGCGATCTTAGTAAATCTCTTCCTTCAAGTGATTATTAAAATTTCACCCTTGATATGGTTGAATACCTTTTAACAAACGGAAACCAGGTATTACCACAAGCTATACATTATATTTACAACCTCATAAAGATTTGTCAGTGCTTGCATACTGCAGTTGAACTTTCGCTATTTACTTTTTTTTTTGCGTCGCTTTTTTCTAATTCTTACATTTATCATCAGATCAGAACCAAAACAGTGATTTGCAACAGAGAAATCTTATGAAGATTTCTTAAAATTCTTACCTTTATATTTTTGCCTGCCCTTTTTTTCATGATATGACATTAGGTTGAAAAAAAAAAAATACCATTTTTAATACGGAAGTCTACATGAATATTCAACTTATGACCGCCAGTCACGTCAACACTTTTTCTAAAGGTAAATCAAGAACTTGGTAATCGAATTCAGTAACTTGTTTTAGTCTCAAAATCGGAAAACGATATTGAATCTGCTGTTATTGAATTATGTAGGTGGCACTCCAGGGTTAACTTAAACAAATGGACCAAGAAATGATGATAGATTGTGCGATATAATGATAGTATATGATGATCAGTTTTGGGCAGATGGAAGCCATTTACTGTTTTCTTATGATTTATCCTGCGACTGCCGTCAGACTTGATCAGCATGAAGACGTGTTACTCAAATGCGTTAATACATCAATATTTGCAAATGCTCTACAACTTGACAATTATGGATTTGTTAGGTTACTTTTAACTTTTCTTACTGTTATTTTATATATAAGAAAAATATGGATATTTTAAAAATTCTCATTGCTCACATGTATGTATGTATATATTTATACACATATATATATACATATATACACATATATACATATGACCATTGAGGCAATTTTGAAAATATCCATATTTTTAGGGGTACTTTTAACTTTCTTACTATTCTTTTAATTTCAGCCAGCGAAGTAGATTTGATACCTTATCCATATTTACGCACAAAATATTCCTAACCTCTTTGTTGGGATGAATTATGAATCGAGTGATTGACACCAAGCCTTATGATGCTTCCGGGTACTTTATATTGTTTTAGATACAGTGAATATGTTCATTTTTTCTACTATGGTGGAAAGTAAGCAAAAGAAATCATAGCCAAAATTATTTTGGGGGTTGAAATTTATTGTTTTTACGTTCATTTTAGGTTTTTAACCAAATATAGGAGCAAATATTTTAAATACCCTACCCAAGACCAAAAAATTATGAAAAATCAGTTTCGCGTAAATTTCAGTCCACATTTTCTCCTAATTTATATGGATTTTGAGGATAGAAACTGATGCTGTGAAATGTAAGAATTATATTACAGCGACCCAGTGATTCAAAGAACGTCAGGAAACTCATTGCTTACATGTAAGTCCCCGGTATAACTTAGTACCACCAAATACAGTTGAAGAATCTGCTAACTGGCATTAATTAAGATGGCTCGAGGTCTAAGGGTTAATCGACCAATCTAATCAGACTCTGGTAACTTCGTAACTAGCAGCAGATTGCAAGATTCTCCATCTTCAGCACGCTAAATTTCTCTCTCTCTCTCTCTCTCTCTCTCTCTCTCTCTCTCTCTCTCTCTCTCTCTCTCTCTCTCTCTCTCTCTTCATGACTGCTTCTCGCTTTACCACGAATGTAATGACGGCAAAATAAGATAAGAAGGCTTGTTGGAAGAAACGAAATATTCAGGCAATGTTTTAATATGAAGTTATAGCTTTTTGAAGGCTATATTTTTTTATTTAGAATGCGAATGATAATATTGATTACAAGGTAAAAATTTGCTTAATTTTTATTGTCATGATCATCATCATCGTCATTGCATCATCTTTTCATTGTACATGAAGCATCAGTTATTACTGGTAAGCTTTGAGAATTATTTTCATTATAGGAGTCTGTTTACCGCTTATGATGGTCCTTTTAGTATTACCAAAAGTACTACTCTTGTCATTGTAGCATAACTCAGTCGATCTGACCTGCCATTTTCATTGCTAGAACTATTGAGGTATTGCAATTAGTTAATATAAAAATTCAGGAGTTTATATAATTTGTATAAAATGTATGGATGTTTGTGTGTAACTGTGAGAGCGTGTGTGTTTGTATGTTTACTCTTCAAAGTGTACTCTTGTATATATGTACAAATATTTAGAAACAGAGGGACGAACTAATCCACAAGGTTTTATATTTTTATTAACAAGTTGTTTATCATAGAAACATAACATTTATATAAAATTTCCGTGGGCCTATTTTACCAGAGGGAAACCCAACCAGGTTATGTGATGGCCTTTAAATGAATGCACAATCTCGACCATTCTTTTTTTTTTTTTTTTTAGAATAAAATCTTCCCATATAAAGGGGAGGGGGCTCAACCGCACACCTTGAAGCCAGCCTCATAAAGTATAACAAACTGAGTGGGCTGTAAACTATGTTTACATGCATATATATATATATATATATATATATATATATATATATATATATATATATATATATATATATATATATATATGTATATATAATATATATATAACATTTAAATGTATATATATATAAAATTCTCTTTTTAAAGTATGTTTAAGTGAGAATTGTTCGTAAATGGCTCGTTGGTAGATCACGTGGCTCGCATTTTCAAGGTTCTTGGTTGGATCCCTGCCTCTGCCTGCCCACTAGCCGGTCCGGCTGTGTATGGGTATCAGAATTCACCATTATGACACCATCCCCTCCGAAAAAAGTATATATATATATATATATATATATATATATATATATATATAATATAGTATATATATATATATATATATATATATATATATATATATATATATATATATATATATATATATATATATATATACAGGCAGATATGATGAAACCAGGCATTTCATGAACTGCCTGAAATTTCAGGCAGATAGCGAAATGCACTCGGGGACATTTAATCCCCACCAGGGGCTCAGTACTAATCACCTCGAAACAGTGACTCACCTACACTGTTTCGCCGTGTTTAGTACTAGCCCTGGGGAATCAAATGTCCTTAAGTGCATTTCGCTATCTTCCTAAAGTTTCAGGCAGTTCGTGAAATGCCTGGTTACGCTATCTGTCTGTAATATATACAGTGTATATATATATATATATATATATATATATATATATATATATATATATATATATATATATATATATATATATATATATATATATATATATATATATATATATATATAGCAAATGTGTTTGTGAATAAATTCACGTATACTTTTACATGCATTCTGATATTCGCTGTATATAAAATGTATATATGTCAGTTTATTCTTTTATGAACGATGTGTCACTACCTGTAAATGTTGTGGCTTACTCATAACTAAATGTGATAATATTTGAGAAGGCAATTTTGTCTTTTTCGACCTTCACTGAGACCCATAGTTCATGTAGGACTTCATTTAACAGACAATCACTGTTAAAACTAACGAATTTCCGCACTTGTTGTTCTCGCCATAGACGACTGGAATCCAGGGATGCACTGTAGATATGATGATAATCATGATATTAGTAATGTCATTCATTATAGGGGGAGACGGTCCCTGGATTTATTTCGTCTATGAAATAAATACTATGTGCATTTATCATCGCCAAACAGGTACATCCAAGTCATTGGAGATCCAGATATTAGTTGATGGAATCCGTAGTCACGCAGACGAGCAATCACTTTTTTTGCATTTATGAATACATCCTGATAAGGCAGACGCCGTTCTCATAGGTTTAGCGACATGTTTCTACTCTTCCATACAAGTTATATTCGCTCAATGTTACTCATTACGTCATAAGAAATGTTTGTTATGAATCATACTTTTTATGGTGGATGTCGTTGATCTGTTGTCGTGTGTATAAAAGAAGAAGAAGAAGAAGAAGAAGCTGTCCCTTACATCCTGTATTGTGTTTCGCTGGTAACTGATAAGGAAGTTGTCTACGGCAAGTGTGTCATTGTAAGGGGCCTCCACGCAGACCAATAAAGGTTAAGTCGATGTATATTTTTCATGTGATCTTTTATTGCCCTTAATCAGCAGGAAACTTCGGAAGAAACTTTTACATTTTTATTGTATTTTTCTGTTTGTATTTATTGCCGTAATTCAGGAGGAGGCTTTGGAAGAAACCTTTGAATTTTATTGTATTGTTCTCTTTTAGTTTTCTGTCAAAGAAAACTGTTGAGATGGCTATTTGTTTGTCCGTCCGCACTTTCTGCTCGCCCTGAGATCTTAAAAACTACTGAGGCTAGAGGGCTGCAAATTGGTTATGTTGATCATCCACCCTTCAATCATCAAACATACAAGTTGCAGCCCTCTAGCCTCAGTAATTTTTATTTTATTTAAGGTTAAATTTAGCCATGATCGTGCGTCTGGCACCCCTATAGGCCCAACAACACAGGCCACCATCAGGCCGTGTGGCTGAAAGTTTATGGGCCGCGACTAAGAGTTTCATGGGCCGCGGCTGAGAGTTTTATACAGCATTATACGCTGTACAGAAAACTTGATTGCGCCGAAGAGACTTCGGCTCATTTTGTGCTTGTTTATTTATTGCCCTGAATCAAGAGGAAACTTTTCAGCTTTCTTTATTTTTCCGCTTTTATTTAAACAGCGACTTATTTATCTCTTCAGTGTTTTCATTATTTCCTTACTTTTGTGTTTGTCGTGGTCATCTTCATCATTTTTTTAAAAGTATTGCCGAAAAGTAGAGAACGGAAGATTGATGAAGTATCCGTTTTGTAGCGTTAATTTCATCTAAACTGTAATTTTCTTTATACCGGCTAAAATCAAGATGCTGCCCTTGGATTTTATGTGGGTCTTGATTTCCAATATTTTTTCGTTTAGTTTTTTTAGTTTCTACTCTGCACAGCGGGAAGACAAAATGCTTCTTGTGCCTGTTCTTGGCATAAACAGTCTTACTGCATCTGACAGCCCTCATTTTTTTTCCAAGGAGATTTTCAGTTTTATTTTGGAAAGGGTTTTTCATTTTAAGTATTGCAGAACTTCCCCACGAAACACCAAGTCGATTTTTTATGCTATCATTAATTGAAGCGTGTGTATTTTTATTCTGTTGTCCTGTTCTTGAAAGTTTCAGATAATTTTCATTGACGCAACGTTACCATGGAATTGTTTGTGCTTGGCAGAATCTGTAAATAAACTCTTACGTCTGCAAAAACTGTCCTTCCCAGTTTCATGATGTTGGCCTTTCTTATTATATTCTCTTCTTGTTAATATAGCCATTTCATAATGCCCTTTCCTTTCAATTTTGAGGCTTTTATAGCAGGTGAAAAGAAGGCTCTTTGATAAGCAATCAAAAGCTGTTAGAGGCAAGTCTCCTTATGATACAATCAGGGAAATCGTTTTTATATTTCCGTTTTCACCGAGATAATGAGCTGTGTATTTAATCATCTCTCAAATGCAGTTTTTCCCTCCACAACAAGCAACACCTTATTTTATATTTCCTTTATATATTTCTGGCAAACAACTTATCCAAATTAATTTACCTGGAATAAGGTAATCACTGTGATGTAAAACCATTGGTTTATTATCCATCCTGTAAAGCCTTCTAGTTCTTCATTGGAGGGGTGGGTAGAGCTCTCGGCTAACACGCTGTTGGCCCAGCGTTCGACTCTCCGACCGTCCAATGAAGAATTAGAGGAATTTATTTCTGGCGATAGAAATTCATTTCTCGTCATAATGTGGTTCGGATTCCACAATAAGCTGTAGGCCCCGTTGCTAGGTAACCAGTTGGTTCTTAGCCACGTAAAATAAATCTAATCCTTCGGGCCAGCCCTAGGAGAGCTGTTAATCAGCTCAGTGGTCCGGTTAAACTAAGACATACTTAACTATTTGTAAAGGTTCTGCTTGCGATAGTATAAATCACTGGAGAAACGTAACGACAAAGACCATTGTTGAGAATGACGTCATTTCCTGGAGGTAGTGTCTGATTGTCGCCCCTCTGTTATATATCTTTCTGTCTTGATGAATTTATTGGCCTCTGCACTTAAGTTACCCACCCAATAGAGAACCTTCATTGCCATTGTCCTTTTGATCATTCGTGTTTCCTCTTTTCGTTTATTCTTTATGAACGAACCCCTGTTACGACAGGTATGATAGTCTTCATTGTCCACGTCGATTGGGCCATTCATTTTTTTTTTATTTCTCCCAGAATGTTGTTTCATTTATTTTCCTTTGAAGTCGAACGTTTTGCCTAGAACAATTTGGGCCGTGTGTCTTTAGAGTCCTGGTAAAAAAGAATGTTGATTATAGGTGTCATATTTTTTACCCTTTCCGAATAACGTACGTAGTTGTTCTTAACCTTTCTGGCCTACATGGTTAAGAAAAAAAACAAAAGCAAAATGGACGGGAATCGAGCCTCTATGTTCTCTCCGTTTCTTCTCATAATTTCATTTTTGATGACGGTTTTTAAGTTTACCATATTCGGGTATTTAATAGTTTTTTATATATTTATTTCTAGTAAAATTAGATGACCCATAGCAGGAAGATAATTCCGCAAGCCTACTGGACACAAGTTGGAAAGGTGTTACGTCTCACCCACGGATTTTGATAAATTTGACTGAAAAAATCCATAACTTGTCTAACTCCTGATATCTAGATTTTGGTTGGCATAAACGAAGGTTTGATGGTTTTTCGCCGTAAAAAATATTATGACCATTATCATTTAAAACAAGTAAAAAATTCGCCGAAGTTTCTTCGGCGCAATCGAGTTTTCTGTACAGTGTGTAATGCTGTGTGAAGCTCTCGATGTGCTTCAGTATGAAACTCTCAGCCACGACCGGGCAGTGCTCAGTTGCTCCACAGATGCGGTCAAGTGAAGATTCGTCGGCGACTGGCATCTCTAGCGGTGCCAGACTCATGATCCATGGCTAACATTAACCTTAAATAAAACAAAAACTACCGAGGCTAGAGGGCTGCAAATTGGTATGTTAATCATCCACCCTCTAATCATCAAACATACCAAATTGCAGCCCTCTAACCTCGGTAGATTTTATTTTATTTAAGGTTAATGTTAGCCATGGATCGTGAGTCTGGCACCGCTAGCGATGCCAGTCGCCGACGAGTCTTCACTTGACCGCATCTGTGGAGCAACTGAGCGCTGCCAGGTCGAGGCTGAGAGTTTCATACTGCAGCGCATCGAGAGTTTCACAGAGTATTACACACTGTACAGAAAACTCGATTGCGCCAAAGAAATTTTGGCGAATTTTTTACTCGTTTTAAATGATAATGGTCATAATATTTTTTACGGCGAAAAACCATCAAACTTTCTTTGATGCAAAATTTAGATATAACCAAATTGTGGATTTTTCATCAAAATCAAAATCCGTGGGTGAGACGCAACGCTCTTCCAACTTTGTTAGCGTTGATAAAGGTTAAAAAGAGAACGTCAGTTTTAATTCTGAAGGTGTTACATATTCTAAAAGAATCGGTTAAAATGAGAATGTCACTTTTAATTCTGATGGTTTTACAGATTCTAGAAAATCATTGAAAAAGAGAAGGGGTCAGTTTTAATTCTGAAGGTTTTACAGATTCTATAAGAATCGGGTAAAAAGAGAATGTCAGTTTTAATTCTGAAAGTGCTGCAGATTCCAAAAGAATCGATTAAAAAGAGAATGTCAGTTTTGATTCTGAAGGTGTTGCAGACTCTAAAAGAATCGGTTAAAAAGAGAATGTCAGTTTTAATCCTGAAGGTGTTACAGATTCTAAAAGAATCTGGTAAAAAGAGAATGTTAGTTTTAATTCTGAAAGTGTTGCAGATTCCAAAAGAATCGATTAAAAAGAGAATGTCAGTTTTAATTCTGAAGTTGTTACAGATTCTAAAAAAAAAAAAAAGCCAAGTATAACTTAGTTTAACCAGCCCACTGAGCTGATTAACTCCCCTAGGGCTGGCCCGAAGGATTAGTCTTATTTTACGTGGCTAAGTACCAATTGGTTACCTAGCAACTGGGCCTACAGGTTATTGTGGAGTCCGAACTACATTATACCGAGAAATGAATTTTTATCACCAGAAATAAATTCCTTTAATTCTTCATTGGCCGGGCGGAGACTCGAACGTGAGCCCAGCAGAGTACTAGCCGAGAACTATACCGACCCGTCCAACAAGGAACTACAGATTCTAAAAGAATCGGTAAAAAGAGAATGTCAGTTTTAATTGTGTAGGTAATACACATTCTAAAAGAATATGTTAAAAAGAGAATGTCAGTTTTATTTCTTCAGGTAACACAGATTCTAAAAGAATTGTTTAAAAAGAGAAAGTCAGTTTTAATTCTGTAGGTAATATACATTCTAAAAGAATATGTTAAAAAGAGAATGTCAGTTTTAATTCTGAAGGTAACACAGATTCTAAAAGAATCGTTTAAAAAGAGAATGTCAGTTTTAATTCTGGAGGTGGTACAGATTCTAAAAGAATCGTTTAAAAAGAGAATGTTAGTTTTAATGCTGGAGGTGGTACAGATTCTAAAATAATCGTTTAAAAAGAGAATGTTAGTTTCAATTCTGAAGGTGTTACAGATTCTAAAAGAATCAGTTAAAGAGAGAATATCAGTTTTAATTCTGGGGTGTTACAGATTCTAAAAGAATCGGTTAAAAAGAGAATGTCAGTTTTAATTCTGAAGGTGTTACAGATTCTAAAAGAATCGGTTAAAAAGAGAATGTCAGTTTTAAGTCTGAAGGTGTTACAGATTCTAAAAGAATCGATTGAATAGAAAATGACAGTTTTAATTCTGAAGGTGTTGCAGATTCTAAAAGAATCGGTTAAAAAGAGAATGTCAGTTTTAATTCTGAAGGTGTAACAGATTCTAAAAGAATCGGTTAAATAGAGAATGTCAGTTTTAATTTTGAAGGTGTTACAGATTCTAAAAGAATCGGTTAAAAAGAGAATGTCAGTTTTAATTCTGAAGGTGTTACAGATTCTAAAAAAATCGGTTAAAAAGAGAATGTCAGTTTTAATTCTGAAGGTGTTACAGATTCTAAAAGAATCGTTTAAATAGAGAATGTCAGTTGTAATTCTGAAGGTGTTACAGATTCTAAAAGAATCGATGAAAAAGAGAATGCCATTTTTAATTCTGGAGGTTTTACAGAATTCTAAAAGAATTGGGTAAAAAGAGAATGTCAGTTTTAATTCTGGAGGTGTTGCAGATTCTAAAAGAATCTGTGAAAAAGAGAACGTCAGTTTTAATTCTGAAGGTGTTACAGATTCTAAAAAGAATCGGTTTTAATTCAGTTTTAATTTTGAAGGTGTTACAGATTCTAAAAGAATCGATGAAAAAGAGAATGCCATTTTTAATTCTGGAGGTTTTACAGATTCTAAAAGAATTGGGTAAAAAGAGAATGTCAATTTTAATTCCGGAGGTGTTGCAGATTCTAAAAGAATCGATTAAAAAGAGAATGTCAGTTTCAATTCCGAAAGTGTTACAGTATTCTATAAGAATCGGTTAGAAAGAGAACGTCAGTTTTAATTCTGAAGGTGTTACAGATTCTAAAAGAATCGCTCGGTATGTTTTAAGCCTCAAGGAAAACGTCTCATTAATCCCACTTCTATTAAAAGTTTTTTTTTAGATCAATTTCAGGTGAAAGATTAACCTGGGCATTTGATTTCTGTTTATTACAAGGAAGGCATTGTTGGTATCAGTAGGGGATCAATTTATTGGTTCTGCCGACGGCTTTACATTAGCGTAATGGTTTGAAAAGCTTTCCCTGAATCGAAATCATTATAATCCCCTTAAAGCCGCGCCTCGTCGCGGCAATAACAGTGAAGGCTTAAGGAAGTTCGCTTCTCCCTTGTGTTAAGTATACGAAGTTCTTCATCTTTGGACAAAGCTACCCAGTGAAGCTTCTCATTCCTCATCCCCTTGTTATGTTGATCTTCTTACAAGGTACTAGAACTCGAGAAAGCCTTGGAGTCTATTCACAATCCAGAAGGTTAAATCTTCAATTAGCGGCCTTTACTATTTGCCCTTAGGGTGTACACGTGGTAGAACAAATACCGGATATAAATCGAATCTATTGAGATGAACACTGTACTTCTCTTAAATACCCAAAGAGCATCAAGGCTTCGGCTGAGTAGTGTCGATATTAAAAGATATGTATTTATGTTTGTTTGTGTTTATAAGTAAATCTGATAATGAGTACGAAATTACCTCCTTTTACCCATAACTGAAATGAAAATGGAAAAAACTTTTAGTCTGAAGAGTTGACAGGAGAGGGGCGTTCCGAGAAAGTAATTGACCGCCTGCCACGGGAGCTATGCTAAAAGATTCATGATGCAGCAGTGCAGCAGACAGAGAATGAGAACTCCGTAAGGTCAAGGGAAGAAACAGAGAGACAATAAAGGGGTTTCTATTTATAGCTGGATATTGCCTGAAAGGTAAGATTCGAGCGCCGAAGAGAAGGATCAGGTTTCTCCAAGCAGTAAAATGATGGGTAATAAAGAAAAGTGTAAAATCAAGCTAAATTCCTTAATTCAAGGGGAAAAAGAGATTCAGAGGCAAGGACCACACAGAGATAAGATAAATGTAAAATACTCCAAACAATGGCTGATTCTGGTAACGAAGATAATTAGTAGCCTTGAAAATAGCAGTTATTTATCTTCAATTGCATCCGCAGCGCAGTGAACAGCCCAAATGTTGGAATGTGATATGAGTGAGAAATCGTTATCGTGAGGCGTAACTTCAGAATTGGGAAATAATGTAGAAAAAAAACTGGCGATCAGTCAGTGGCTCCCTTTTGGCCTCTCCATCCAGAAATTCTCTCGAGATGTGAACTGCATTTGAGTAAGTAGAGTTTTAAGCGAGCTCTGCGCGGAGCGAAAAGATTTCGGCGGGTGAGAATGGAATCGATGCGAAGAATATGAGGAGGAAGGTCTACGCTCTACAAAATGGAGCAGATCCTATTGAAGTGGGTTTTTTTTTTTTCGAGGGGTTTCAACAGGAGAGGGATGTTATTTACGTGAGAGTGTATAAATCCGATGTTTGGAGAACGGATGGCAGAGGAGGGACCAGAAAGAGCCTTGGATGATTATGGTTTTGGGAGAAGTTGTAGAGGGTCGAGATGTGCAGAAAGACGGAAAATGTGTTTACGAGATTGAAGTGAATAGCACAGCCACACTATATGTAGGAGGTGCTTGACTCCTATTCATATCCTGATTTTTCCTTGACATTAAGAAAGGATAATAATTATCCCATTCTTAATTTCTTATGAACTACTATCAGTTAAAGAAAGGATGGGAAAATTCTTAGATTTCTTTCCTTGTGTGTGTGTGTGTGTGTGTTTGTATGTGTGTGTCTTTACATCAGACAGAGACAGTAAATTTGTGTTGATGGAAAAGTAACCAACCTCTTATAAAATCAAAATCAAATGTGCTTCAAAATTTGCAGTGTATTTAATCCTTTTAGTGAAACAGCCTGTATAGAAAGCATTATCAATGTTTTGTTTGTGTATGGACACCTATTTCCATAATACTTCGCTCTCGTATCACGTTCCGTTTTCCATAAGTAACTGTGAATTGAGACTGAGATATAATATTATTTTCACTGGCGTATGAAATTATAAGGGTATTTTATCAGGAAGTCTTGTTATTTTGCGATTTATTTCATTCAATTGCCGTCGTTAAAAAACTGATGGATTTTAGTTTGGTCGCAGGCTCTACGCACGAAAACTTTGATGTTATAACTTTTTTATGTAGTTATCCATTCTTGTAATTATTTATCCAGCCAGTCATTTCCTTAATTATTTGCATACATATTTATTTAGATGTAATGCAGCAACCATTGATTTCTGTGTTAAGTTCTTAATTATTTATAAACTTTATTTGCTAAATACCATTTTTAAGCAACTATCACCAGTGACTAGTTTTTTTTTTTTTGTAATAAAGGGGCTGAATTAATTTTGTGTATAGTTCAATGAATTATCTCCTGTGAGACTAGGTTTATGGTTTTAGTAAAGTAGGCCGTTTATATTCGTTTGTGTGCAGGTTAAGTCTTACAATGAGAGAGTAAGTTTATTTTAGTTGTAGAGGAGGCAAATTGATTTATTTTAAACAAAACATAAGTTAGAGAAGGTTAAATGTGATAAGGATGGTAAATTATTTTCATGTGTGTGTAGTTAAAGTAATTATCTCCTGTGAGAGCAGGTTGATTTTTGTGGTAAGGGAGATGAATTATTTTGATGTGTATCCAGTTTACGTAATTATAACCACTGAGACTAGGTTTCTTTTTTATGGTAAGAGAGG
Organism: Macrobrachium rosenbergii; assembly: GCF_040412425.1. NCBI lineage: Eukaryota > Metazoa > Arthropoda > Malacostraca > Decapoda > Palaemonidae > Macrobrachium > Macrobrachium rosenbergii. The sequence goes on along the minus strand of NC_089787.1, from coordinate 32,809,753 downwards.
AAAATCATTTTCAGTTGTGTTTAGTTTGAGAATTATCAATAGTGAGACTAGGTTCATTTTTGCGGTAGGGGAGGGATATCATTTTCATGTTATTATCACTAGTGAGACCAAGTTTGTCTTCATGGTTTGGAGGCGGTATGTATGTATGTATGTATGTATGTGTGTGTGTGTGTGTGTGTAAGTGTATGCTCATTTTCAGCAATGGTCACCAGTGAGAATGGTTTACTATTGTGATGACGGAGACAAATTACTTCCTATTGTGTAGCAGTTCATGTAATTATCGCAAGTGAGACTAGGTTTAATTTTATGGTAAGTTAAGAAATTTATTTGCATGTGTGTGAAGTTCGAGTGACTATCACCAGTGAAACTACTTTTAGTTTGTTTTTTGTTTTGTTTTTTTGTAAGGGATACAAATTGTTGCAATTTTCATACGTTTAAGTAATTATCGCCACACGGAGTATATTTTCATGTTCTAAGGAAGGCAAAATTATTGTTACAGTTCTAATCTCCGAGCCCTCACATTAGAGTCATAGTCATGAGAATGAGAAAAGCTGTTGGCTTAAGTGGGCTTAAAATTTTATCTTTTATATATTCCCATTAACTTAGCATTTTAGCAAGTGTTCCTCTTTATCTCGAAGCAAAGAATGGCAGTTGGTTACTATCAAATGCATACTCTGTAAAACGCCATTCCAAAGAATATAAAACCTAAGTGACAGAATATGAGGACTTAAAATTCAAATTAAATTAATTAGAAGTGACCATACTAGAGATAATTACTGGAAATAATGAGCACATGAACACGTCTTCCGCAAAAATAAATTTATAACTCACACCGAGAACGGACCCCTCGGTTTCTCGAGTGTCAGGCCAAAGCGGTAGCGACTGACCTACAAAGGTCATAATTGGAACCTAAGTACAGGTCTTTTATGATCTTTGCAGGTCAGTCGCTACCGCTTTGGCCTGTCACTCGGGAGACCGAGGTTCGTTCCCGGTGTGAGTCAGATAAAGCTCATTACTGAAGCAGAATACGAAAGGTAAGATAACTATATGAAAATTGGGAAGACATGAAAATTGTTGTCTTCCCAAATGGGAGAGAAATTGATCACCATAACTTTCCGAATGTCTGTCAGTTATTGTCTTAGGAGGTGGAAAACATTTCGATAATGTCACAGTTACAAAAGGTTCCTGGAATTTGGTATGTTGATCATCCACCCTCCAATCATCAAAGATACCAAATTGCAGCCCTCTAGCCTCAGTAGTTTTCATGTTGATTTAAGGTTAAAGTTAGCCATAATCGTGCTTCTGGCAACTATATAGGATAGGCCAACACCGGGCCGTGGTTAAATTCTCATGGGCCGCGGCTCATACAGCATTATATCGAGTCCACCGAAAGAAAGATCTATTTTCGGTGGCCTTGATTATACGCTGTAGCGGCTGTACAGAAAACTCGATTGCGCCGAAGAAACTTCTGCGCATTTTTTACTTGTTAACTTTTTTTGGTTGGCATAATTTTGCTATCTTATTGCTGTCTGTAAATATTTTCGGTATGCTAGTCAGTTGCACTCTAGATAGTTTTTTTTTTTTTTTTACAAAAGTTCTGCATTTAGTGGCGAGGTCAGTTTTTTAACAGTGCAGACTTTTTCAGTCATTTGTTAAACAAATAAACTTGATTCATGCATTGCATAGGGAGAGAGAGAGAAACAGAGAGAGGGAGACAGAGCGTAGAACAGAATCCAGGTTACGAAAATATGGTGGACATGATTTGCATAATCAAATACATCCCGCTCACAAAATATTGGGTCACCGCAGCTGGCTCACACGAACATGGGAGCGGCCACATCTGATCTGTACACGCAACGCACAAATCATTCATTTGCATATTACATAATTGCCTTTTTATACATGTAATTTATGCATGCTAAATGTGATTAGAGGAACATGCACCGTTAGAAGAAGACATTCACGGATATTCTTTCATTTTCAGCCGTGAGGGCAGTAGCTCTAGTTCCAAATTGCAAGTGGAATCTTTATTCCAGTCTGATTCATTTCAGAAAATAAGAGCATTAATCGTAAAGTCCTGGATCGCTCATCGCAATACATATGATTGTAATTGTTAGTTTCTGTAAAAGAAAACTGTTGGGATCTCTATTTGTCTGTCCGTCCCCAGATCTTAAAAACTACTGAGGCTAGACGGCTGCAAATTAGAATGTTGATCATCCACCCTCCAGTCATCAAACATACCAAATTGCAGCCCTCTAGCCTCAATAGTTTTTATTTTATTTAAGGGTAAATTTAGCCATGGTGTGCCTTTGGCACCGCTATAGGCGCCAACAACACATGCCACCACCGGGCCGTGGTTAAAGTTTCATGGGCCGCGGCTGAGAGTTTTATGGGCCGTCGCTGAGAGTTTCATACAGCATTGTACGCTGTACAGAAAATTCGATGCGCCGAAGAAACTTCGGCTCATTTTTTTACCTATTTATTCTGCTGAGTGAGTGTTGACTGAATATTCAATGACTTTTGTCTTGAAATGAACTAAGAAATTCCGCGCGTATGTTAATATGTTAACAAATGCCAAAAGGACAGACTTAATTTTATTAATCGTGATTCATTTGCTTATGATTATATAACACTATCTTGTTTCAGGTTTCCAGTCTCATGATTTGCCGCTATTGAAAAGGTAGCGAATGAGCATTAAATTTATATATATATATATATATATATGTATATATGTATATATATATATATATATAGTGTATAATATATACATATATATATATATATATATATATATATATATATATATATATATATATATATATATTTGTATAACTGAATCACGAAAATATGGAGCGTGATGAATATATAAATAAAGATAAAATCCACGTAGGAAACGGAAAAACTGGAGTGCTGTGAGGCCTTTCGACACTTACGTCCTTTACTTAGCAGACTCAGTAAAGGACTTAAGTGTCGAAAGGCCTCTGCAGCACTCCAGTGTTTCCATTTCCTTTGGATTTTATATATATATATATATATATTTATAATATTATATTATATATATATATATATATATATATATATATATATATATATATATATATATATATATATATATAGAGAGAGAGAGAGAGAGAGAGAGAGAGAGAGAGAGAGAGAGCACTTTCATTCTCCCAATCACCGCTTGGTGAGCAAGGTAACGACTAATTCGGAAGGTGTAATCACCATAGAACCAATCAGCAGTAACTGTGTCTAGCAATGATGATCCTTGCATGTAGTGTACAAGTATTTTAAAGATATTTTCGTTAACTAATTTTGGCACAGATAAAAAAACTATTACTCTCTATCAGTCTTTTAAAAATATGCCGATGAAATATAAAATGTAGAGAGAAGCTGACAAAGTTTTATTTCTCCATCCAGGAATACCACATCAATGCTGACTGTTTCGATCCGTTCCTAATCCATGGGACAAATTTATTTTCCATAAAGAAAAATTAAAAAGGGGAAAACGAAACAAAACAGCAGAAGAGTCTTGCAGACACGCGGCGCTTAATGACGTCACTCAAGCTATTACAGTCAGTGCCTGAGGGCAAGCATAGCATTTCCCAATCTTGCCAGGATTGCCTTTCATGCACAGTCTTCTCCCAAATGTTTTGCTTGTATCCTGGTACCTTGCTTCCTTCACCTATTTAGTGATTCATTTCTTTCATCTTACAAAAATTATATATAAACTTAAATGTCATTGCTCACGAACACACACACAGATACACACAGATATATAGAAGTGGCTGGACTGTTTCTATAAATTTACTTATATCTTCACTATGCGATGTTAAAACCACGCATCACATGTTGCAACCAAATGAAGACGCCATGGGGTAAATGTTGCAAGACCGGTTTTGGCCTCGCTGGATTTTGGCGAGAAAACCCTCACGCTAAGCAGATGAGAAGGATTCCGTGTATTATCCTCATTGCAAATAGGATAGCAAATAGCATTAGCAGCTCTAATGACGCACAGTCCTTCTCGAGATTCAAGTATTATGATCTGAAAGTGTCTGCTCTTTTTTTCTTCTTTTTTATCAATTTCTTTTATATTTTTCATTATCATTTTTGCCATGCAGTTTCTTTGAAGTAATACGATTTCCGTATTTTGGACTGCAATTGCAAAACATTTCTAAGAGGATTATGTCGTGAAATAATTACTTTTTGAAGTGTGCACTGTGCTTGCTTCCATTAATCTCTTGCCAATTCTATGATTTGGTTGCATCAGAGAGAGAGAGAGAGAGAGAAAGAGATAGAGAGAGAGAACAGGGGGATTTGTGTGTCTGCGTGAATATGATAGCAGTTGCTTGTGGCTCTGACAAACTGTTAGTATTCCATTAGTCATAGTTACTGATGTTGAATGATGAGCATTCACATAAATCCCTTATTAAAAGGTATGACAGTGCGAGCCTTTTAATCCCACTGGACCGAAAAGTGGTTAAACTCGCCAATGAATTTTTATTTGTTCAATAAACAGAAAAGTGAAGCCACTACTCACTACCAACACCTCTCGGAATATTCCCAAATTGCCATTATTCCTCAACACCATTCCTGAAGTTTGTGCTGTTTAAAGCAAAAGAAGCTAAAATATAATTCACAAAACGTAAAAGAGACAAATAAAATACCAGCATAATAAATAACAATATTTAGATATTTATAAAATATTTGCAAGAAAGAAGTACAAGTTAGGAGGAGATGGAAGGCCGCTGTATCGATATGATGAATTCATTCTTTGCGTGGTGAATTTTAACATTGCAACGATGTTTTTTTTTATTCTTTGTAAATCAACAGAGATAGGAAAAGGATCGTATAGCAATAACCACGCTCCAGCCATTCTGTTGCATTAGTGAAGCTGAGTTCCATCGAACCATAGTATGGATTCACTTTTATTTTTCCTTTATTTGAAGAGAGTAGATACTTCTTTCTTTCCCTCCAGTCGTGATAGTAATGGAATAGTAATCATCTCCCGAGGAAAATCAAGGCGTACCGTCAATAGATAACTGTTCGAGTTTAGTTAAAAGTAATAAAATGCTCTGAACATTGTTTGAACCTTTATTGGAAAAACACTGGAGTCAAAGTCGCGGGATCTATTTTTGTCTGGATGCTGAAGGGGAACGGGAAAGGTAAAATCTTTTAGAAAGAGATTACACGGATTACGACATGGACAATTATGTGGTTGTGTATATATACATGCACACACACACATATATATATATGTATGTATATGGATGAATGTAGTATGCCTTTATGTATACACACACACACATTATTATATATATATATATATATATATATATATATATATATATATATATATATATATATATATATATATACTGTACACAGTATATGAATATATATTATATATATACGTGTGTGTGTACATTTTTCTCTTTATTTGTACACTTGCGTGCTTCATGAAGAGGGCCGTAGATTTTCCTCTGTTCTGTTAAAAACTCATATATACTGTACGTACATATAAATAAATGTGTACATATATATATATATATATATATATATATATATATATATATATATATATATATATATATATATATATATATATATATATATATATATATATATATATATATATATATATATATATATATATATAAATATATATATATATATATATATATATATATATATATATATATATTATATATGTGTGTGTATAAAGAGCATGCTATGCCTGTAGCTTTATTCCTCAAAGACTTTTCTCTTTGTAAACTGAGACTGAATGATGAGGAGGGGGGTGGGGTGGGTCAAAGTATTCAAAGGTTACATTACAGTTTCAAAGAAAGGATTAGTACAGATTGAAGATACATCTGCCGGAAGCCTCAAAATTGAAGTAGTATGTGTTTTGCTCAGGTCAAGATAAGATTAACCGGCTCAGACAACTTGCGAAGAAAAGTTGTCTGGAGAGGATTTATTAACTCTAACCAGTGAAAGTCAGTGCAGTCCGTCTTGCTGGGAGATTAAATGCTTTGGTGAAAGTACGAACTTGGGTTATGTTCTGATGTAGTGGTTATATTTTCGTTTTCCTTGTCGGTAACATCCTTTATTTTTTGTCTTACTGCGTCATCGGTTTCTTAGTTTTCAGTACTTGCGGATTTTAATTTTGAAATCCACTTCCCTTATGATTACTTTTATACCTGAAAGTGGAATGCCGTCTTCCTAAGAACCAGCATTGTCTGATATGTTATGACACCTGTTAGAGAGCCCTTGTATGACTGCAAGAGGAGAAAAATGCAAAAGGAATATTGAACCTCTATCATAAAAGTCAGAAATAACGAACGTCATGCAGTGGAACAATAATTGAAGACCTTGTTTCGTGTTACTGATATTACCTGTTATGAGAAAATTCATAGTAAGAGGAATCTTAGTTACATTCCCTGTATTTTCGTTGCCTACTGTTTTTATTCCATTTTGGAACGTGCAAAGACTGTCATATAAACGCTTGCACAGAAAAATACAAACTGGCACCTAGAATTCTTTTGGTTAGAATCGATAAATTTAAGTACTGCAGGTTACAACTGTTTTTCTGAATTAATTATAGCAGATTTGCCTCCTGGCTTTTGTGTGTGTGTGTGTGTAATCTCGATGCTCTTGATACAGCAGTTGTTTCGAACTTATGCTCTGATTCAGATTACTCAGTCACTTTACATAGCCTACTGTACCCAGATATACTACCAAAGTTTAGAATCATGTGTGTTGGGATGGGAAATCCTTCTTCCATGTGAACTTCTACGACCATAAACAGAAATTTGGGAGGTGTGTGGGAATCCTGTTCTTATTCAACTGTCAACTTTCTCCCCATAAACTTCGGTAGACTAACATTTATAATAATATGATTGCAAAACGTTAGCCATTCAACAGACACTATAATTTTATCCCCCCACCTCGGCTACTTATTCTCGAAAAACAACTTTAATATCTTATTTAAGGGAAAACGTGAAACAGGCCCTTCTGCCATGTTACTTACAATAATAAGTGTTCCCAAAGATCAGATGGTGTGGTGTTCAGGTAGCTTAAATTTTTTGTGATAAAAAACCCGTGAAATAAAGGGAAAGTTTTTTGTTGAATTAAACTGAAAGGAGGAAGAGAAAGTTTTCTGTTGAATTAAACTGAAAGGAGGAAGAGAAAGTTTTCCGTCGAATTAAACCGAAAGGAGGAAGAGAAAGTTTTCATTTGAATTAATCTGAAACGAGAAAGAGAATATTTTCTGTTGAATGAAACTGAAAGGAGGAAGAGGAAGTTTTCCGTTGAATTAAACTGAAAGGAGGAAGAGAAAGTTTTTCGTTGAATTAATCTGAAAGGAAGAAGAGAAAGTTTTCCGTTGAATTAAACTGAAAGGAGGACGAGAAAGTTTTCCATTGAATTAAACTGAAAGGAGGAAGAGAAAGTTTTCCGTTGAATTAAACTGAAAGGAAGAAGAGAAAGTTTTCCGTTGAATTAAACTGAAAGGCAGAAGAGAAAGTTTTCCATTGAATGAAACTGAAAGGAGGAAGAGAAAGTTTTCCGTTGAATTAATCTGAAAAGAGGAAGAGAAAGTTTTCCATTGAATTAAACTGAAAGGAGGGAGAGAAAGTTTTCCGTTGAATTAAACTGAAAGGTGGATCATACTTTTAGTATGATCTCTCCGTGCGGCTTATCATTAAATCCTTGCTTTCTTGACAGTAGATAATGGACGTAAGCTTTAATCTTGAGCATTACGTATTTCTTTGAACATGGGTGCATTGTTGACAGACTTTTCAGACGAAAAACTTGTTGAAAAATAAAGTATTTTTTATTGGTTTGTGTGTGTGTCTTTCTGCTCTTGACAATAGCCAGTTCTTTATGTGCATTTACAGAACAAAGAAAATAGGACTTACATGAAAAAGTATTGGCTCGGTTCTAGGAGAGACAGTGGTTTTTATACAACTAGAATTTTTTAAACTCATGCACATTCTTCTGAATTATTTTGTTACAAACAGCTTTTTATATAACCATCAGCCGTACATCCAAGTATTATTCGTGTGTTTGAATATTATATATTCATAATAAGCTTTCTAATTCCAAGCATGTCTGTGCGGATGAGGTTGCTGGCTTACGCTCTGCGCTCTATCACTGAGTAGTTTAATTAATAAAAAAAAAAAATTGTTTCAAGTGCAATTATAGAACAAGATATTCGCCTAATTTATGGAAGTGAATAAAGTAACGAAAAAAAATGAAGATTTACGGGAAATCTGAGTAAAAGATTTGAGAGGAGAAATGTGTATTCTAAGGAAGAAAATTTTGAAGAAAATGATTGAATGAATCGTACAAATGGAAAGATGTCTGAAGGCCAGCACTGACGAAATGAGCATTTTGAAAATGGGATGAATGCTGAGTATAGAAGAAAGGCAGGTATGATTCATGACACATTAGAGTGACTTACGTAAATCTGAGAATATTTGTTAAAGTTATTGTTGAGATATGAGGGCAGTTTTAGGCTGAAGAATGGACAGGCACCAAGGGTTGATAATATTAGACACTGCGGTTTGACGGAATGGTGTCATTGAGTGGTGGTGGTTTGTTGAATATGTATGACTGAAAGCAATATTTCAGATGAATTGGTGAAAGTGGAAAAAATGGCTCATTTGCATTATTAGAAAGGTGATAAGAACAAATTTAAGTGTTATAGGTAAAAACATTACTTCGTTTGCGTGGAAAGATTTGTGGTGGAGCTTTCAGTAAGGAAGTTAATCAGATAATTGATGAAAGAAGAGATAAAACAGCAGTAGGAAGTGTGATGACAAAGAGTTTGTCAAGGCATAATTTTGTTATAAATTTAGAAATAGAGAGGAATAACTCTGCGGTACATGGATCCAAAGAAATCATTTGATAAAACTGGTCAAGATACAACGTACAGACTAAGAATGCATAGTGCACAAGACATTTTGATGAAGGCGATAAGAAATTTATATGGTGAAATTGCAGCGTATAACAGGATTGGTCAGACAAAGGAGCAAATTGGGGGATAACGTAACGGTTATAAATGAGGTGTGGAGTTGCTGATGATTCCAGATGACTGTAGAGATTTGTGATACAGATTCATTCTTTCACAGGTTTGAAAATTTAATGTAAATATTAGTATAGTTCAGCTTAAATAGACAATGAAAACCTTGAAGGTAAATGTGTATGTATATATACATATGTATGTATATGTATATATATGTATATATATATATATATATATATATATATATATATATATATATATATATATATAAATGATAATGCTTAATGTGAAATTTCAGTTTTGAATTAGTAACGAAAGCACCATAACCTCCAATCTTTTCCTTTTCTTATTTCCTGGTTTAATATTTTGTATCAACAGTTTCTTTTTTTTTTTAATTCGTTCGCTAAACTTAATTAGTGTAAGCTACGCTGGTGAAACCGCTAATGAAAACAGTTATTCAAAAGGCCCAGTGCTGTGTTCCGAAATGATTGTACATTTTGGTCGGGGGACAGAGGAATGAATGACTCTGGATCCAGGCAACGAATGGAACCATTTTGAGCTTTTGATCCTCAGTGACAGCAGAGATCAGTTTATCTCCGTTCCTGAGCATCATAGAGAGAGAGAGAGAGAGTTGCACTTTCTGGGAGAGATAATTGGATTATCAAGCTTTCGGATGCACTGCCGAGAACAAGGGATAATTCGGTATGCCGTCGTAATTACAAACGATTTTTAATCGTTATAAGTAAAGTGTTCATTTTTTTCACCCATAATCTTTTTTCCCCTAAGTCGTTGTAGTGGTTGCTACCACTAGAAAGCAAAACAGTTCCCAGTCAAGTTTATCCTTTTAGAAGTTTAGTTATTATTATTATTATTTTTTTTCTCAACAATAGTCCGTTTCTCTAAATGAGGTGTTTCCTAAAAAAATAAATTTATCGGTCACTGATACATTCATACTAACTGCTAAATCGTGAATGAAACCCCTGTACAAAAAAACTTATATTTTTTCTGCATTTTAACGTTTCGGCACTATTCTGGTGCCATTTTCAAAAATAAATGAAGTGGCATAAAGACATGAATGTAATAAAAATTAATGCTGAAAAAAATTATAAGAGGAATGCATACAAAATTTTAGAACCTCAGAGAAACAATATTGTTAAGAGATGGTAATAAAAAGATATTTACGATATGTACAATGGAAATGAACTGCCATCAGATTTTAAGGACGAATTAATTCTAATTACTTCCGTTTTGTTATCTCTTTCAAACAGCACAAATTCCTTACAGTCACCTCTGTTACTCTTTGTTGTCATTTCGATAATTTTTGAATACTCATGTACTTAAATGATTACATAAGGACAATTGCATTATGGAATATCAGTGTCGGAAAGCAGCTGTGTTCGTCAAAAAAGACAATAGTATTAATTATAAATACATTTCAACTATTATACCATCAAAAATATATAGTGATTGTATATAATTCATTCATAGAACACAGCGGACATTATCAGACTTAATCCAAAAAGCTACAGTCCAGAAGCAGAAACTGGAAGAGGTACTAGAACGCTAGTTTTTCCATACTAGACTTTACTAGATGTACTGTTTTTTCTTGTTATTAAGGTGTAGCCAAAAACTGGAAAAATAAATATAATTTTTCTTACTCTTTTGGAATATACCAAAGACTGGGCCAGATACTATAAAATAGGGTTTCCCCTGCTAGAATATACTAGAAATACCGGAAGAGTTTTTCGTGATAAAAGATAGCTAAAAACTGGAAGAAATGTAGAATATTCTTTGTCTCGCTAGGATATAGGCACAGACTGGAGGTAGTACATGAACAGTCATTTTCCCCACTAGAATTATCTAAAGTACTGAAGTTTTGGCCCTGGAAATTTTTCTTATAAAAACTGGAAGAGGCTCTGACACAGGTTTTTTCTTCAACTGAGTTTTATATGAATCAGGTAGATCTCAATGATAATATTGATGAAGATACTGACAAAAATTTCATATTTCAAGAATGCATAAATTATGCAATCTTTTTATGGTGATGCCAGCTTGTTTATCAAAGAATTCTGAGTGCATTTACTCAGAGTAATATGAGGAAATTTAAATAATTGAGTAAATGTCAAAATCAGATACTTTTGCGCGTGCAAACGCTGGCCCTAATTGGATTTTAGCTTAAAAGTGGTACGATGAAATTGATATGATAATTTCATTAGGCATCTAGAGGAGCTGTCACCTTTTTGTTTATTTTTTGTTGAAAGATTTATTTTTTCGTGAAAAGAAAGAATTTTACTCACATATGAAATATTTGATATATGAATTGGACTCTTTTTTTTCATGATGGAATGGCAGATTCCCCAAGGACTTTAAAATGGCTTATTCTTCTCAGCGTTATTGGCGATCTCGAATTCATTCTCTTTCATATTTTTCATTCCTGCATTTTGTTTTAGCTTATATTTGTAAATAACTGAAATGAGTTATTGCTCATCCACTAACGTGTTTGGGAATTAGTGATAATTTCTCTGTCATTTCAAAGATGTGATAATGCCGTTCGATGAATGGCTCCAGACGCGTGAAATTACGCCGTAATTCATTTAGAGCGACACTTTGTTGCCATTTGCATAATTTGACAGGGTCCCAGAGGTCGCGACGGCGAGAAACAAGTTCCCAAGAATTCCAGTCTACTTCTGTCTCATTTCAGGATTCTCATGAATCTACTTAGAGACTCAGGTTATGTTTATTCAACTAGGTTACGTTTCGTCGGTCCAAATGTCAATTAATTGTGAGTGGCTGCACTTGCTTACCTCCCACTTCAGTCTTCTCCGGCGAGTCAGGATTTTACTTTGTCAAATAGACATCGGACGGTGGGTTTGTAGTGGATATTCCTTTGAATTCCACCTCTAAACTTCCATAGCCTAATGCCATAAGATGTATTGCCATGAATTGAGCCCCTCACAAATTCCTTACTAAGTGTCCTGACTTGAGAGCAGATTTAGCTGCACATATTAAACCCCGGTGAGCGCTACAGTTTCCTTGGAGCCCCTAGTTGTCCTGGTTACTTGTCTGCTATTGCCAGCACCAGTGTACATTGCAGGGTCCCTTCCCTGTTTCATTTAGTTTCTCTCCTGCTCATGTAGGGAGAACGGAGTGATTAGTATATGGCAAATCCTTCTATAGTAGTTTCATGATTTGTTAATGCTAGTTGTTTTTTACCCTATTCTTTCACTTGGTTCTTTTCCTGAACATTTAGTTGTTATATTGAGGATTATGATAATTTTTGGATATTGACGAAACGCCAAATAATTATCCATCTGGTTTTTAATTATGGATTATTTCTTTTACTCCGTCCTTGAATAGATTATCTGTTGTCTGTTCAATTTTACCACACCTGCTCTTATTGTTTTTCGTCCAATGTAATTCGAGATGTTATCGATGTTTGTAAAGTTGCATGTCATCCTCAGCCACCATCCATTTAAGTAAATGAAGTGAAAACTTTCTGTTTTTTGTTTATGTGTTCTTTGCGAATATGCAACTGAAATCTAATTTTTTTTCTTATTTTCCCCGTTGTTGCATAATGATTCGTGTAGGTTTAGATTGAAAGTAAACTTCGACATTGTTAATGCTTGCTTACTTAGGCGAAAAAATTATAAAGCGACATTCACCGAAGTTGTTATTTTCTAAATGGAAACGTTTCATCAGATTCAGACCTGTGCACACAGTGAAAAAGAAATAGAATGCAAACATTGATAATACAGGGGGGAATCTAAGAAATTACTTAGGAGAGAAAAAGAACCTTTGCATAAGAGTAGTCACTGCAAAAAGACTGATAAGCAAATGGGTCTCTGGTTAAAAGATGCAAATGGAGCTAAGGAGTCTGGAGAGAATATAAAATATTTCTATGTCGATGAATTAAAGATTCTGATGATTTGTTAGATGTGGATGATAGAGGTGAAGTAGATGTGGATGATAGAGGTGAAGTAGATCTGAATGATGATTGGAGTAAAATCAGTGAACGTAGATTTGAGAATGTTTGGGGAAGGGACTGATGTGTGTATAAGAAGGGAAATTAAGAGGCGGAAGAACGGAAAAAATACAGTTGGGTTTATTAGCGAGACGCTGCAATATGGCGGTGTGAGTGTGATTGAGTGGCTGACTAATGTCAAGTATGTCAGGAAGAAGGAATTGTTCTGTAGGAATGAGTGAGAGAAATAATCAGTTCATGGCATTGAGGTAAAAGGTTTTAGATGGAGTTTTGATTGTGAAAGTAAAACAGAAGAATAGTGTGCTTTTATACAATGAAAAGAGTTTTTTGGTCAAGGGATTGATATGAGATGCATTGCAGGTGAGTATGTATGGAGTAGGAGATATTTTGTTAGAGGATTTAGAAGTATTTATGATTTGATTTGATTTATGGAATTTATGCGATGAAGCCAATTACTGGGACGTTTAAGGATATTCAGCGCTCAAGGCGGAAACAAGAGGATGTGGAGTGGTTGGACAGCAAAATAAGAGCTCCAGAAAATAAAGGAGATGAAGTACAAGAATCGAAAGATGGAACTGGGAGAAAACCCCACAGTTGCACTAACGCAATAGTTACAGAGGGTGAACAGTAAGACCTAAGAAAAGAATCGGGAATGGAGGTAAAGTAAAATACTAAAAAGTGGGTGTAACTAAAAGATTTATGATGAAAGCTAGACATTTGCCAGGACCTGTGGAAGGACAAGTGACTGGTAAGGTGCAGAGTTTGGTCTGAGACCAGGTGTGTCATTTATCTTTGGCTGTTTAATAACTTTCTGGATGGAGTAATGAGAGAAGTATACGAAATTATTTTAATTGTAAATATAATAAAACTGCCGGCTTCCATTCTCATTCTAATTTTCATCTCTTTGGTATCAGTTACGTTATTTCTTATAAATTCAGTGTCATTATTTTTGCATGAAAATGTAATGATTTAGTGAAATTTTGACTTTTATTTCTGAGAATAGTGTTAAACTTATTTCAGGATTATTAAAATATGTATTTTTATCGATGTAATTTTTTTTTACACTGGTGGCCTCTGATGTTGCGAAAATCGAGTATGATATAAACCAGTCAGTTAATTAGAACCATTCTTTAGGACGTCCACAATTAGCTTTAATTATCCTAAAAATTTATGTTTGTATTTTTCCAAAAGAGTAGAATAAGTTTTGCACCTGATCAGAAAAACTGATATTATATAATTCCTTAGTCCTTTCAACTCAGCAAAACTAAAAAAAAAAAATTCTCTCTCTCTCTCTCTCTCTCTCTCTCTCTCTCTCTCTCTCTCTCTCTCTCTCTCTCTCTCTCTCTCTCTGTGTGTGTGTGTGTGTGTGTGCAAAAAGTTTCACGCTGCATAGAGCATTTTCAAGTCCTCTAGGTGACCCGTTAACATCTCGCAGCAAGCTTTGTTATCAAAGAATCACTTTGATACATGTACGTGAAATCCGTTGTATATTTTTTTAGCTCCGACATTCCGACATTTCTGGACGACTTCACTTCACGTCAGTGGGTAAGGGTTCACTGCTACAGAAGACACTCGTTGGCACAGTAACAGGTGAGTGTATAGTGTATAGGGGGGGAAAGGAGGGGGGGGCGTTCAACTTGCGTCTGGGAAAGGATTCTAAGGTTATATAGGAATTGCAATCGCTCTGTAACACAGTCTAGGTCTTCACTCACTTTTGGTAGGTCCGTGGTCACCACCCACCAAAGAAATTAAACCCAGCTTTAAATAGCTACGAGCGTCTGCTGGTATTGAGGAAAAGGGCGTGGAATAGGCGACCCTCGTGACAAATGATTCACACATATCTTTCAAGCTATTACTCTTTTACCCATCCTCTCAGATCTTTTCCAGGCTTTCCCTTCCTCCCAGCCAATACTTCCGAATTTTGTACTCGATTTTTCGCCACAGTTTCTTCGTCCATTCTCTCTATATGACCAACCCACACACACACACACAGATGTGTATATATACACGTGTGTGTTTGTGTGTGTGTGTGTATATATATGACCTTTACAGCAGAGTAGATTAAATACTGGCCTGCACCAGTTTTATGGTATAGCCAGGTAGTTTTAGTTTATATATATATATATATATATATATATATATATATATATATATATATATATATATATATATATATATATATGGGTGTGTGTGTGTGTAATTGTAATAGTCACAATGTCCTCTTAACTTCTCAAATTCTTCGTGCTTTTTTATACGCTTGTCGCTACAATTACATATTCATCTGGTAAAAGTGACCAGTAGATTCTACATATATATATATATATATATATATATATATATATATATATATATATATATATATATATATATATATATATATATATATATATATATATATGTGTGTGTGTGTGTGTGTGTATAAAACCAGTGGTCACATTCACCAGACGTATGGAAGTAAAATGCCATAGAGTAAAATCTTGCCGTCTCTATCCCCTAGATCTTTGAATACGGTTTCCCCTGAAATGTTTGGAGTATCCGAATAGGAAATGGAATGAAGAATTTCGGTGCAGGATCCCCAGGAGGAGATACGCGTGTTTCTCCTTTAAACGCAGTTATATAACAATGAAAATAAGGAATCTTACTGGAATTTCCTCAAGTTATCAAATTTTATCTTAACGATACATGAAGTAAATGTGCTGTTATTTCTGTGTTTAACTAAGACCTTTATTAAATAAATAAATATATTCGAAGTATCCTCGATCAGTGCTCTTAAATATTATGAGAATTTTGCTTCTGAGAAAAAAGTGCCATAGGTTTCGTATCAGAGAGGAAGTATTCTTTAATTTCTGGAATTTTTATATTTTGTCGTGATGGCTTGTCTCCTGTCGCTCTTCTGCCGGTTTTATTTGTTTGATCCATGTAAAATGAAGACTCATAGTTGCATTCCTTTTTCATTACAGAGAGTTTTTATCCTGGTATTTTTTGCTCGGTATTTTCCTGCTTCCCAAATAGGATTTGCAGTCATAATAATATAGTAATAATGATATACACAGGACTCAGTAGCACATGGTAAACAGAACACACAACACATATGCGCATGCGCAATTTTTGCATTTGAGCAGATGACTCCAAATGGCGTGAGCCTCCCATTTCTGATTTCAAGTTTTCGGTGTGATGTTGCTAGATCCACACCCTTCTCCACTTTGGTTGTAACCCGCCAAGGTCAACTACCCACCAGGTACATTCACTGCTTAGATCAGTTGAGCATAAGAGGTTCCTGCTAACAGGTAAGGCGAGAATTCTAACTACTGGACCACGAGTACCCTTATACATAGAGTGGGAAATATTGAAGCACGCAGTCACGTTTCGATTCGTTCGTTGGAACCAAAGCTTTAGCGTTTTCCAATTATCTGACTTTTACATTTTTCATTAAAAAATAATTGGCAGAAAGAGTAGCCGGAATTTGAAATTTGATGCCGGCTCGATGATGACGTCCGTGTAATCCATTGGAAAGGGAAGTATCAACACCCACCCCGCTAACACGCTAATTATAATTCTAAACAAAATGGATCTATTATAAAGTACTGAGGAGCCTTCTTCCACAATGATGATGAAGAAGAGATTATAACTTCTTTGTGTAGATCCCCACGCAATTACAAGCTTTGATTCACATATTCTCAGCGCTTTATGATTGAATGAGTCAACTCAGTACTAAAGGAAGAATGAAATTATAATCATAAAAAGTCTGGAGTACAATTAAAGTTATGAAAAACGGTGTGCGCTTTTTATGAGCTTCTTCTCATACAACGGGTGGTATCATAGAAGAAGAAGAAGAAGAAGAAGAAGAAGAAGAAGAAGAAGACGTCAGTCACTACTGTCACATTCATCCTCTCTAACGAAATCCTGACCCAGCCGCAGGCTGAAGTTCCACCCCCCCAACCCTCCCATCCCCACATCCCTTTCCCCCATATACACTCACCAGTTACAGTACCAACGAATAGCAGTGAACCTCACTCATTCATAAACGAATGTCTTCTGTAGCAGTGAACCCTCACTCATTCATAAACGAATGTCTTCTGTAGCAGTGAACCCTCACTCATTCATAAACGAATGTCTTCTGTAGCAGTGAACCCTCACTCATTCATAAACGAATGTCTTCTGTAGCAGTGAACCCCTCACTCATTCATAAACGAATGTCTTCTGTAGCAGTGAACCTCACTCATTCATAAACGAATGTCTTCTGTAGCAGTGAACCCTCACTCATTCATAAACGAATGTCTTCTGTAGCAGTGAACCCTCACTCATTCATAAACGAATGTCTTCTATAGCAGTGAACCCTCACTCATTCATAAACGAATGCCTTCTGTAGCAGTGAATCCTCACTCATTCATAAACGAATGTCTTCTGTAGCAGTGAACCCTCACTCATTCATAAACGAATGTCTTCTGTAGCAGTGAACCCTCACTCATTCATAAACGAATGTCTTCTGTAGCAGTGAACCCTCACTCATTCATAAACGAATGTCTTCTGTAGCAGTGAACCCTCACTCATTCATAAACGAATGTCTTCTGTAGCAGTGAACCCTCACTCATTCATAAACGAATGCCTTCTGTAGCAGTGAATCCTCACTCATTCATAAACGAATGTCTTCTGTAGCAGTGAACCCTCACTCATTCATAAACGAATGTCTTCTGTAGCAGTGAACCCTCACTCATTCATAAACGAATGTCTTCTGTAGCAGTGAACCCTCACTCATTCATAAACGAATGTCTTCTGTAGCAGTGAACCCTCACTCATTCATAAACGAATGTCTTCTGTAGCAGTGAACCCTCACTCATTCATAAACGAATGTCTTCTGTAGCAGTGAACCCCTCACTCATTCATAAACGAATGTCTTCTGTAGCAGTGAACCCTCACTCATTCATAAACGAATGTCTTCTGTAGCAGTGAACCCTCACTCATTCATAAACGAATGTCTTCTGTAGCAGTGAACCCTCACTCATTCATAAACGAAAGCAGTGAACCCTCACTCATTCATAAACGAATGTCTTCTGTAGCAGTGAACCCTCACTCATTCATAAACGAATGTCTTCTGTAGCAGTGAACCCCTCACTCATTCATAAACGAATGTCTTCTGTAGCAGTGAACCCTCACTCATTCATAAACGAATGTCTTCTGTAGCAGTGAACCCTCACTCATTCATAAACGAATGTCTTCTGTAGCAGTGAACCCTCACTCATTCATAAACGAATGTCTTCTGTAGCAGTGAACCCTCACTCATTCATAAAGAAGAATGTCTTCTGTAGCAGTGAACCCTCACTCATTCATAAACGAATGTCTTCTGTAGCAGTGAACCTCACTCATTCATAAACGAATGTCTTCTGTAGCAGTGAACCCTCACTCATTCATAAACGAATGTCTTCTGTAGCAGTGAACCCTCACTCATTCATAAACGAATGTCTTCTGTAGCAGTGAACCCTCACTCATTCATAAACGAATGTCTTCTGTAGCAGTGAACCCTCACTCATTCATAAACGAATGTCTTCTGTAGCAGTGAACCCCTCACTCATTCATAAACGAATGTCTTCTGTAGCAGTGAACCCCTCACTCATTCATAAACGAATGTCTTCTGTAGCAGTGAACCCTCACTCATTCATAAACGAATGTCTTCTGTAGCAGTGAACCCTCACTCATTCATAAACGAATGTCTTCTGTAGCAGTGAACCCTCACTCATTCATAAACGAATGTCTTCTGTAGCAGTGAACCCTCACTCATTCATAAACGAATGTCTTCTGTAGCAGTGAACCCTCACTCATTCATAAACGAATGTCTTCTGTAGCAGTGAACCCTCACTCATTCATAAACGAATGTCTTCTGTAGCAGTGAACCCCTCACTCATTCATAAACGAATGTCTTCTGTAGCAGTGAACCCTCACTCATTCATAAACGAATGTCTTCTGTAGCAGTGAACCTCACTCATTCATAAACGAATGTCTTCTGTAGCAGTGAACCCTCACTCATTCATAAACGAATGTCTTCTGTAGCAGTGAACCCTCACTCATTAATATGTACAGTACGTGAAGTCGTCCAGAAACTGAGAAGAAAACGACGGAATGTCTGAGCTGTGAAAAAGATAGAATAGATTTCACGTATAAGTATCAAAGCACTTCTTTGGTAACAAAGCTTGTTGCGAGATGTTAAAGGATGACCAGTGGTCTTGAAGACGTTTTATTCAGCGTGAAACGTTTTCCAGAGACAGACAGACAGAGAGGATGGAATTAGTTAATGAGTTTTGCAGAGTTGAAATGACTCAGGGAATTGGATTGTCAGTGAACAGTGAAAACCTAATTCTAATTATTTGCAAATCTTACAAATATAAATTTCAGGATAATTAAGGCCAACAGTGGATGTTCTAAAGAATGGGCCTGATTTAATTGACCGGTTTATATCACTCTCGATTTGCAACATCATATTCCGTCAGTGCAAAACAATACCTTAATGAAAGAATAAATATTATACTAGAATCCTGAAGTTAAACACTAGGAAATAGAAATAAAAGTTTCACTAAACACTGAATTTTCCTGAAATTATACATCATGACTTAGTTTATAAGAAATAACGTTACTGTTACCAAAGGCCCTTTATAATCCACCAATGCTCTCTCTCTCTCTCTCTCTCTCCATCCACAGATTTATACTTAGACTTGAAATAATTCTGGATATTTCATCACTCCAACCATAAATTTGTTAAAGAGTCAAAGACAAATGACACACCTGGTCTTAGAGCAAACTTTGGACGTAAGCAGATGCCGTTCTTCAACCTCTTAAAACCCCTTCTTATACCTCCATCAATCACTTCTCCAACCTCTTAAAACCCCTTCTTATACCTCCAGCAATCACTTCTCCAACCTCTTAAAACCCCTTCGTATGCTGTGTATCAGGACCACAATAATATTCAGTGGTTTTACAAAAACGTTACAAGAGCTTTCGAGCCCTGTCCTGGGTTCATCTTCTTATACCTGCAACAATCACTTCCCCAAACATTCTGAAATCTACATTCACCGATTCCACTCCATCATCAATCCGATCTACCTCTCTTCTGTCATCCACATCCAGCAAATCTCCGAAATCCTTACTTCATCGACAAAGAACTGTATTCTCTTCAGACTCCCTATCTCCATTTGCGTCCTTTATTCTCAGAACCATTTGCTTATCAGTCTTTCTGCAATGACTTCCCTCACATAAATGTTCTCTTTCTCTCCAAAGTACTTGCTTAGATTTCCCTCTGTTTTCAACATTTACCTTCTGTTTCTTTTTCACTCTGTGAACCAGTTTGAATTTGATGAAATGTTTTCATTTGAAAACACTTCGGTGACTCGCTCTATATTTTTTCATCTTAGCAAGGAAGCACTATCAGTATCGAAGTTTATTGTCAATCTAAACTACGCGAATCGTTATTATGTAACAACAAAGAAAATAGAAAATACTAGATTCCAGTTGCAGAATCGCAAACACCCAACAAACAAAGACAAGAAAGCTTTCACTTCAATTGCTTCAAAGGATGGTGGCTTTGGAATAAATGCTATTGCACAAACATCGATGACAATTTGAGTTAAACCGGACGAACAACAAAAAGAGCAAGAAAACCGACAATCTGTTCAAGGACGGAGTATTCAGTAAAAGAAAAATACTGAGATGGCAGTTGATTCACTTTTTCTTTAGATCTTTTTAGGGCTGCAAATTGGTTATGTTGATCATCCACCCTCCAATCATCAAACGTAGCAAATTGCAGCCCTCTAGCCACAGTAGTTTTTATTTTATTTAGTATTAAAGTTAGCTATGATCGTGCGTCTGGCAACGTTATAGGACATGCCACCAACGAGCCGTGGCTGAAAGTTTCATGAGCCGCGGCTCATAAGCATTATACGTTGTGCAGAAAACTCGATTGCGCCGAAGAAACAATATCGCATTTTTTGCTTGTTTTGTATTGTCAATCTTTCGTGAGAGTGATTTTATTAAGAAAAAATGACAAGCATGTGAGGATGTGTTATGTCCAATTGAGAATTCATGCTTTTTTCTGTACAACAAAACTTAACGTTACTCTGAATGCTGGACAAAGGCAATATTCTAAATGTCTTTAAGGAAATAGTAATGTCGATACTTCTCTCTCCTGAGGTGTTGACAGGCAAATTCGTCTTCAGAAGAAAAAATTCAGAAAACTTTGAAAACAAAAGTTAGCCAGGATCCAAGACAGGTTGTCTGGATCAGGAACATCAAGTTTGTTGACTTTGCATGTCACCATTCCCATAAAATACACTCTCTCCCTCTCTCTCTCTCTCTCTCTCTCTCTCTCTCTCTCTCTCTCTCTCTCTCTCTCTCTCTCTCTCTCTCTCTCTTGAGCTGGGAGAACCGGACCGAAACAAGATGAGTAATGATATTTGCATGTGAAATGACCCTCTTACCTTAACAAACGGTCACAGTATTGTTCAGTGTGACTGCGGGAGATACGCGTAGGCAGTACTACGGACGTGTGAATATGCAACTTGATTTTCACTAGAGTACCAGAAGAAACTGCACCTTGCGAAATGAAATCCAGACGACCTGAAACGACACAGGGAAACCAGGATGTTCTCTCGATCTTGGAAAAGGAAGAGATGTGTGAAAATGGGGTCATGTTAGGAAAAATGCTGGATGCTTTGTGTACTTGATTAAGCAAAATTGAAATGACAGGGATTGTAGGAATGGGAAAAGATGGAACGGTATGTACCGTGGTGGTTTGTTCGCCTGGACAAAATCGGATGGAATTAACCGATAAAAAAGGTGTATTCCAAGAGTCTTGGTAGGGTGGAGGGGGCAGGAACCGGGATAGTTATAATTCAAGAACTCCGCCCATGGACCAGAGGCAAGAGGGAGTAGATGCCATCATTTTAAAGATAAAGAACTTAGAAGAAATGGTACTGGGCATTTTGAATACGGGATAGTTATAATTCAGGAACTCCGCCCGCGGACAAGAGGCAAGAGGAAGTAGATGCCATCATTTTGAAGATAAAGAACTTAGAAGAAATGGTACCGGGCATTTTGAATAACAAAAGCTACAGCTACAACTTATCGCCTATTGTCTTGTGAAACATTTCTCTTGAACCCTTTCCTGGTGAAAGTAAATTTCTAATCTCCACACTGCCGTGAAACATTTCTCTTAAACCCTTTCCTGGTGAAAGTAAATTTCTAATCTCCACACTGCCATAAACTACAGCACTAAACAGACAGCTTTTTTTTTTTTCATTCCTTGTTTACAATTTGTTCTACAAAGGATAACAAATTTATATCCTTTGTAGAACATATTGTAAACAAGCAATAAAAAAAAAGCTGAACGAGAATTCCTGTTTTCTTTCCTTCTTTTGTATTTCATTCTACTTACTCTTTTACACCGTAAAAATGTGAATGCAAAACATAAATAATTTTAATCCAAAATCTCAATGTAGTTGTCATATTCATTGAAAGGAAAAAGCTCTGTGAAGGGATGAAGAATTGTATTCCCTAAAAATAGCTGGAAATTCCAAAATTCATGAGACATCACAGTCGCAAATCAATAACAACGGAGCAATAACTCTTCGGTTTTCACGGTAATTTTCGCAATAATTGCCTCGTTCTGTGCTGTTACAACCGACCGGATCACCTGATCGGTTTATTTTCGGTATTTTGTTTCTAGCCTGGGAGTTGTTTCTGTATGTGTAATTCCTCAATGAAAAATATGTTTTCGGTAATTTACGTAAACTGGAAAATGATGTCTGTTATTGTGACGTCAAATCTTTGTCAAAGATGGCGCAATTATTTTGTCGAAGGACCATTTTCTCATATGGTACAGTGCATATAATATACATACACACACACACACACACACACACACACACACATATATATATATATATATATATATATATATATATAGAGAGAGAGAGAGAGAGAGAGAGAGAGAGAGAGAGAGAGAGAGAGAGAGAGAGATAATCAACACACAATCACGTGTGGAACAGAAATAAATTGGCAGCGCCCTTGCCTTTCAATTGAAAGACTAGGGTTCAATCCTGATGTGAGTCAGAAATTTATATATTATATATATATATATGTGTGTGTGTGTGTGTGTGTGTCTGCGTTTGTCCGTCTGTGCGCTTGTGTCTGTGTGGTGCTGTAGTTTATGGCAGTGTGCAGATTAGTAGAAATTTTCTTTTTTATTTGTTCATTCTGACGCTCTTTGTGTTTCCCTCTAGGTTGTAACTTGAGGCATCAAAAAAGGAGGATCCCATTTTTATATATATATATATATATATATATATATATATATATATATATATATATATATATATATATATATAGATAGAGAGAGAGAGAGAGAGAGAGAGAGAGAGAGAGAATTGGGAAGCCCAAGCCTCCTATGATGACAACTGTGATACGGGAGGCTCGATATGAATGGAGATTTGTGGAATAAAAATCATAGGAAAAACGTCTGTGAAGGAATTTCACAGAAGCCCTAAAAGTTCGCACGGCGTTGGAGGTGTTGGTGATGATGATAAGGAAGTATATTGTTTGTTTACGTTTGTGTGTGTGTGTGTGTATAAACTCTCTTACATAAGGATGTAACATTTCATGCGCTTTTCGCTGTTATTTCTTTCCGAAGTCTTTAGAGTTTAGAGCGTAATCTAGCGGACGACGACCATGTCAGTTAAAAAAAAAAAATCTAATTCTATTACACTTTGTTATGGCATTAAAGCGCTGACGCTCTTACTCATTAAAAAGCTTTTGCGACCTTTTGATGCTTAAATTAGAACAAAAACTGTTAGAAGGTTATTTTCGGGAATGCATTGTCAAGCTAATTAATGGCTTTTACTTTTTTATATATATAAATAATTTGATGAGAGGTATTTTTACCACTCATTCTTTCAGCTATTTTTGTGTAAAATTATTTTTTCTGCGTGATAGAATTTTGGTTTTCATTTTTATGTAAATTAATGTTTTCCAAATCATTTCAGTAGCCTAATTTGTTGGTTAATTGGTTTTTATGATATGCATTTGAAAGCTTATGGATCGTAGTTTGAAATGTAATAGAGAAATGTGTAAATATGATTTTTTTTAGTAAATTGCAACATAGTCATTGAGCGGCAATCCCCATTCCCATACCCGATAGCGCTCAGGCCTCTCCTTGTTACATAGCTCTTCGTTGGTGAGTCGGTAGAGCTGCCGACTGTTACTCCATGGGCCGGAGTTCAATTCCCCGGCCGGCTGATGAAGAGTTAGAGGAATTTATTTCTGGTGATAGAAATTCATTTCTCGCTATAATGTGGTTCGGATTCCACAATAAGCTGTAGGTCCCGTTGCTAAGAACCAATTGGTTCTAAGCCACGTAAAATAAATCTAATCCTTCGGGCCAGCCCTAGGAGAGCTGTTAATCAGCTCAGTGGTCTGGTAAAACTAAGGTATACTTAACTTCTCCTTGTTACATATGTCTATCTATCTTTCTATAATAATAAAATCCGAGTGGATCTTTCTCGTTTGTCCGCCCCGGGTGCGGGCGGGGTAGGTAGGGGATCGGGAGGGTAGGGGAGACATGACACATCCACCCTCCTTACTCGTTTTTCAGTCTTGATTTGCTCTTTTATTGACTCTTTCGATCCTTTACTCATGTTATGTACTTTTCAGGTTGCCGACGTCTTTTAACCTACATCATTTTCATTGCTCTTTGTTGGGCTTCGAAACCTTAGTTCAGCTTCCATGAAGATTGGAAATCTCAAGCTTTTTTCCCTAAAGAAATATAAACTTTGTGTCAGTTCGATGCTCTCTCTCTCTCTCTCTCTCTCTCTCTCTCTCTCTCTCTCTCTCTCTCTCTCTCTCTGTAGCTTTCCCCCTTTAATCGACGCCTTACACGTGTTTTTTTTTTTTTTATTTCAGTTCCCCCCATTCCAAAACCTTATATTGGACCAGTGCTCCCTTCCCTTCGATATTCTTGCAGTGTTCTTGTATCTGTCTGTTTACCTCTCTCTCTCTCTCTCTCTCTCTCTCTCTCTCTCTCTCTCTCTCTTGTTAATACTACGCTACTTTATTCCCACCTTTTGTGTTATTGTTTATTTTTGTCCAGTAAACTTACGCAAGTACTCCCTCTCCCTGTCTCTCTCTCTCTACACGTCGTATTTGACGCATTTCACCAGCATTATTTGATAATTCCTCTCTCGGTAAGAACAATGTGCTTCCATGGATGTGGGTTCCATTGATGCCTGTGCTTGTCTCATGCATTCTGCTCCCAAAGCTGTTGTAAGGCATTGTATTGGTGTTATTATTGCCGTCATTCTTGGTATGTAGGTGGTTCGTGGATAGAGGTGATGATTTTCCCGAAGTATTTTTTACCCTGACCTGCTTTTCAAGATCACAGGTGAATTTAAAATTCAAAATTTATAAGCATATTTTCATATTTCTGGAACTGAGATAATTATGAGCATCTGATCTGCAGAAAGTATTTTTTTTTTTTACCTTGACCTATTTTTCGAGGACACAGGTCAATTTAAAGTAAACAATCATTTTATCGGATTTTTATTACACGTCATAAATTGTATGGTGCATG
Source organism: Macrobrachium rosenbergii (assembly GCF_040412425.1). Taxonomy (NCBI): domain Eukaryota; kingdom Metazoa; phylum Arthropoda; class Malacostraca; order Decapoda; family Palaemonidae; genus Macrobrachium; species Macrobrachium rosenbergii. The sequence goes on along the minus strand of NC_089787.1, from coordinate 32,784,139 downwards.
GATCACAATTAAGTGGATTCATCATGTGACGTTGGTATCTGATGATAGCATCTGTTCTGTAGAACTTAAGTTATCATGCGGGGTGCAGGAAAACTTTGTATGATAACCTAATGGATCCTAACACAAATTTGCAAAGAACTTGCTTTGTTAACCAAAACATTTAGAAATTCGTGCTACATACAGTGCATAATTAGAGAATGAGAGTTAGATAAATTCTTAAGGAATAAAAAAAAATTGTCGAAAATTTTCGGAGGATTAGTACCATATATAAATTAAATGAATTAGTAAATTGATAAAGTAGTTGCCATTAAAGTAATGATTAGACTTTCAGGAATTTGTAATCTTCAATTTCCAGCTGGTTATTCGTCGATTGCCTTGATTAATTGATTGATTTATAATATTTGGCTTTAATAGAACTGCGAAAAGGAATAATGAAATTTGTGCTCGGATAAATCAAGCTAACGGTATTTCATTAATTCGCTGTTTCCAGAAGTCCAAAAATTTATTGTGCCAGTGTCGACGGAAAAGGATGTTTGACACTCAGTTTTATCTGCCAATACTTTCAGGCTAAGAGGATATAAAGAAAATTCTTTTTCGTGCAGTCCTCCCCGTTCAATTGAAACCAATTAAACGGAGGATTGCTTACACGCGGTTTAAGCACAGGTAAGCGCGAGATTCTGAGATATTCCAATTAATTAGGATTGAATGTATTCTTTGCGCTCAAGCTCCCACACTTTCATTATTAATTAGTTGCGACGGACATTATGAGTCCTCTTTTTGCAAATTAAAAAAAGGGGGGACGTGTACGTAAATTTTGGAAAAAAAAAACAGTGTTAGGGAAACATAGTATGTGTTGAGTACGTACGTTGATAGAAAAGTTTTACGACTGAAAAAGAAGGTATGTTATTGTGCCAAGATTTTTAAAAAGCGGGGAAGCCTTGATTCGCCTAATTTTTCTTCGGTTATACTGGTATTAAACTAAATTATTATTATTATTATTATTATTATTATTATTATTATTATTATTATTATTATTATTATTATTATTGGTGAAGAAATCCACAAGGGTTTAAGTAAATATATATAAAAATCTTTTATTATTATTATTATTATTATTATTATTATTATTATTATTATTATTATTATTATTATTATTATTATTATTGGTGTGGCTCTTGGAGGTTTTTGTCCATTGAAAAAGCTTATTATTAGAGTGACAGTTACCTTTTCTTTTCTTCAGGAATCACAAACGTCAGACGCCAACTGTATCACAAGTTAGAATCTTTGAGCACCATTAACAAACTCCCTAGCGCCTACTATGAAAAATGAATTGTGTATGGAATAGAAATAATGAGGCGTGAAAATGGGAACGCATTTTTCGCCCCATTCCTTCCGAATAAAGGCTTTGCAGGCTGCTGGAGAAAATAATCTTTTTCCCAGCTCTTCATTTTTTTTTTTTTTTTTTTGTGAGGGCATGATGACTCAAACTTAAGCACCTATATTTATAACTTAATTTTGATCGGTTGGTCATGGAACTGAGGAAAAGGAGTAGATATTTTGGTGTTGAGAGATCTGGGTATTGTCACAGGAATACCTTTAGTTGAGAATCCATAGGTAGTTGAAGGTTAATACTCCAATTAATATGTTTTCCTGACTTCTTTCTTAATTTGTGCTTGATGTTGCAACACAGTAATTATCTCATGTTCTCAAGTTTGGCTTTCCTTTTTTTAATATATTTTTTGCCTTCTGGTTTTTACTTTTTTATATACAACCTTTCGTTCAGTTTCCAGCTCTCACTTCCGAAATTATATTCGTTATCCCTTCCCTTTGTACATTCTGTTATCTATTTTCACTCATTGAATCATACGAATTTTCCAAATAAACACAAGGATGGAGAGACCTGTCAGCTCACCTTCCTTGACGTCATTCTGTGTAAGGTACTCTTATCACGTCTAGAGATGAGCAGTGAGGAGCAAGAAACAGAGGATTTTCTCGTTATTTACTTAGGATTACATCTACACGTTTCTGGTAATGGGTCAGGTAAAAACTTAGAAGATATTTGTCTCCTTAAGCTTATGTTTTCCCATTGTTAAGGATCACTGCTCTCTCTCTCTCTCTCTCTCTCTCTCTCTCTCTCTCTCTCTCTCTCTCTCTCTCTCTCTCTCTCTCTCTGTGGCAATTTGATATATACACAGAATAAATCATCATTCATTATGCCGAACTACATTGTAAGGATTATAATACCGAGGATCGGAGTTATTTATAGCCAGGTTCCAAAGGTTCAGTCTCTCTCTCTCTCTCTCTCTCTCTCTCTCTCTCTCTCTCTCTCTCTCTCTCTCTCTCACACACACACACACACACACAATTTGATATATACACAGAGTAAATCATCATTCATTATGCTGAGCTACGTTGTAAGGATTATAATACCGAGGATCAGAATTATTTATAGCCAGGATTCAGAGGTTCAGTCTTGCAGTATTTCCTACTCGTGTGGCCTCGAGAGTTCTTGTTAATGATGGTTTTCTCCTTGAATATTTCCACGCCAGACTTCCCAAGATTTTTTTCATTTTCATTTCCATCATCGTCCAGAAAGTCTGTATCCATGAACTTCTGCTTGAGATATATATATATATATATATATATATATATATATATATATATATATATATATATATATATATATATATATATAAATATATATATATATATGCATATATATATAATTTTTACCACACTGTGATTTATATACAATCATGATGCTACAAATGTCGCTTGATATCAAATTCACATTTGTAGATTCATGATTATATATATATATATATATATATATATATATAGATAGAGATATATAGATATATATATAGAGAGAGAGAGAGAGAGAGGAATAGAAAGTCCTGTATAATTATAATGAGCAGTACTATACTGATAGCTTAAAAGCAACTCTAGAATGTAATCAAGGGGTTTTACTTACTACTTTTATGAACCTGATGACTGTCTCACTATAATGAAACATTAAAACACTTTAGGTTTTTACCCTGTTATATAAACGGGGATAGGTTGCGGTACTTTTAACTCCGTTTCCTTGATAGTGATATTTTCACCACTGCATACATACAGATAAATTATATATATATATATATATATATATATATATATATATATATATATATATATATATATATATATATATATATATATATATATATATATATATATATATATATATTTTGTTGAAGGCATCTTTGAAATTCCGCCACGCATATTTTTCTTGTGCTTTATCTTCCACAAATCTCCACTCATCTCGAGTCTCCCATTTCATAGCTCTCATCAAAGCAGGTCTGAGTTTTCGAACTCTTCTGGCGCCCAGCAGACGCCATCACGTACCATTCTCCCAGTAGTGGTGAGGAGAACATACGAAGGGCAATTAACATCACCCGAACTGAATCCTAAGTTAGGAGTATGCTCCCGCGGTATTGGGTTTCAGACCCTTTCCTTTTACTGCAATGGGAAGGT
>NC_089787.1:32770623-32778123 GCF_040412425.1 Macrobrachium rosenbergii | reverse complement strand
TGTTTGTGTTGTGTGCACCGGTATATGCAGACCAGTGGTATTTTGGAAAACGATAGGTTAGGGAATATTCTGATGCCATGCATGTGAAGCAACATCTGTGTCACGTTGCATTGTGAACCATATTGAAACTGTGTTCAGCTAAAGCGACTCTCTAAGACGCCTTAAGGATTCTGATACTCACTGTGAATGTAATGTGTGCATACAAGGACAATGACAGTTACGAAAGACATATTGCACTGAAACTGTTATATTTATATATATATATATATATATATATATATATATATATATATATATATATATATATATATATACTGTATATATATACACACCTTGAACCCCGGCATCATTGATTTTCTAGGTGGCTTTATTATCAAGAACATTAAAATGATTTCTGATATTGTTGTCTCCATGCAGTTGGAAGCGAGGCTTCGGTAAAAGCGGAAACAGTAAAATAAGAGAAATTGAGCAAGAGAGTTTATGAATGCTTTTAGAGATTTTTATCGGTGTTGAAGCTAAAGCTAGAAAATGTGTAACGCAAAGCTAGTAGGGAGGAAGTAAAGAGTCAAAGGGAAAGACAACCAAATTAAAGAGAGAATGGAGTGGAAGTTAAATTTATTATCAAAGCTGGCAACAAGAGCATTGCAGAAGCTGAGAAATTCTTTGGAATGAAGGGAGAGAATCTCCAGACGCCATAATCGGGTTTCAGAACATAGGCTACATGGATGTGTTATCTGTGAGAGTTATGTGCTGGGAGGGAAGGTTGAGGGAACCTCGTTTGCTATCAAAACATCGTAAGTTTACCCTCCTACTCTTCCTTAAAATAAGGGTCTGTTGGAGGTACCGTTTAGGACGAAATATTTTAGGGCAAATGACCTTTTGTTGACGGTCCCGAGTAACGAATGTTTTACGATAAGAGATTTGAGAGATAATGGATAGAAAAAACTGGCTTCTAGGAGAGAGACTTCAAGTAAATAACAAGCAAAAAATGCGCCGAAGTGTCTTCGGCGCAATCGAGTTTTCTGCACAGCCGCTACAGCTTATAATCAAGGCCACCGAAAATAGATCTATCTTTCGGTGGTCTCGGTATAATGCTGTATGAGCCGCAGCCCATGAAACTTTAACCACGGCCCGGTGGTGGCCTATCCTATATCGTTGCCAGAAGCACGATTATGGCTAACTTTAACCTTAAATAAAATAAAAAACTGCTGAGGATAGAAGGCTGCAATTTGGTACGTTTGATGATTGAGGGTCGATATTCAACGTACCAATTTGTAGCCCTCTAGCCTCAGTAGTTTTTAAGATCTGAGGGCGGACAGGAAAAAAGTGTGGACGGACAGACAAAGCCGGCACAATAGTTTTATTTTACAGAAAAGTAAAAAGTACGGAGATGTGAGTGAAAATAAGAAGTTAAGCATGAAAGATGTATAAGAAGGGTGTGTGTGGAAGAAAATAGATATTTTAGATAAAGAAGGTAAGACAAGGAATAAGCATATAAAAGTATTCTAATGTGATACCTAAAATTTATGGAGTATGTGTACGAAACGTTCTGGTCACCTCTATTTTATCTTTCCTTTTTTACTATTGGTTACGTCCTTTGCTGTAAGGTATTCATGTAAGTCAGAAGCGCTTGAAAATATGAACATTTGACCCATATTTTAGCAACAAGAAAAGCGCTAAGAGAGTCTAAGCGCTTCGAACATTTATTTTTATCGACCAGGAACGGTCAGTTGTCCGAATGCAACCGGTGTCTTACGGGTTAAGAAGAGACTTAATCTCAAGTCGCAGTTTCTCTGGGTACCAAATTATACCGAAATTATACGTAGTGTTTCGGTATCTTAAGCCTCGAGTATTTAGAGCAATCCACTCCGACAAGATCTCTAATCCCCAAATATTTTGATCTTATATCTTCCAGAACTGAAATCACATGTTGCAAGTTTCGACGCCCACCTTGAGTAAGATTTTCGTAAAAATCCAGACTTAATTTATTGTCTAATATTGCTAACGACCATAACCAAACAGAGCCAAAAAGATAGCCTCCTTGGCGGAGGTAGTTATATTAGAATAATTATAGTTTTCTTTTACTCTGACTAATCATCCCTTGCCATGTTCGTTCCTCCTGTACCGGAATGTTCCTTAAGATTAAAAGGGATTCTGGCTTCATTCGACTATTGAAGGTACTTGCTGATTGACCGGACATATGAGCGTATAGATTAAAGAAGACAGGTTGCCGCTGCAGGTGGCAGGGGAAAAATCATTTGGTATATCTAAAAGATTCTCCTGAAGAATATAATGAAGACCCCCATGACATGAATGGCTGGTTACACAGTTAAGTATACCTTAGTTTAACCAGACCGCTGAGCTGATTAACAGCTCTCCTAGGGCTGGCCCGAAGGATTAGATTTGTTTTACGTGGCTAAGAACCAACTGGTTACCTAGCAACGGGACCTACAGCTTACTGTGGAATCCGAACCACATTATGACGAGAAATGAATTTCTATCACCAGAAATAAATTCCTCTAGTTCTTCATTGGCCGATCGGAGAATCGACAATATTCATTAATGCGTCCAGAAAAACTGGAAGGAGTGTTTCGAATCATTAAGGCAGAGAAACCATCCGGAGTGTACACACGGTTTCCTTGTAATCATAATTTGCGTTAAAGTGGACAAAAATGTTGTATACGAAGAGGTGGGATACCCACGAAAATTGAGCACGTGGAATGTGGTATAGTGATATTAGGAGCGGTTTCCTTGTTACTCTTTCGTCCTGTTTAGTTTTGGAACTTCATGATTTTTATTTTGCTTTATTGATATAAGCATCCAGTCCTTCACTTTTCACTGTTATTACCGTTACGACTGATATTAGTTTTGCGATTTTTTTTTTTTTTTTTTTTTTTGCTAATTATTGCTAATCAAAATTTCACGACTTAAAAGCGTAATTTGTTCGTAAGGAACTAGACCATGTTCCATTAGAGATTTTTCATATTTTGTTTTCTTTGCCGCTTGAATTAACGCAAAGATATATAGTGATAAAACCGGTAGATGAAACATTATTGCTCCTCCATTAGTATAAGACTGCACTTAAGGTTATCACTATTTCCTCTTTTACGACGTACCACAATAGCTGTGGACAAGAAACCAATAACAGACTACGGGCGTTCCTACGGTAAATTATATTTCCTGAGCCTAAGTTCTACCCTGTCTATTGATTTGATATCTTAGATGATTGCCAATTGCATTATCCTTACCGCGTCGGTCCTGGTTCTCTCTCTCTCTCTCTCTCTCTCTCTCTCTCTCTCTCTCTCTCTTACACACTCAAACTCTCTCTCTCTCTCTCTCTCTCTCTCTCTCTCTCTCTCTCTCTCTCTCTCTCTCTCTTCGTATAAAGCTGAGGCACGAAGTACGGTGGGGAGGAGCAAATTTGATGTCATCATGTTGCATCCATTATAGATTTTTTTCCCCCGATATGGCACGGAATGGAATAAAGAATAGATGCGTCACTGGAATCAGACGTACGCTGTCTTACATTACTAATGGCTTAATACTGATCTGTTCGCTTGCGTCACTTCCCTTTAATAATTCCTTAGTAGTGAGTTGTTGCGTAGTGTCTTGCAAATATATTATTTACTGAGCGGTTTTTTTGTTTTTTATTGTTTTCATTAGCCATTTTAACCACACATTTTCAGTATCTCTTCATATCTCATATCTCCATTCCTATATTATAGATGATTAGAAAGCCCTACAATTCATCCCATTCAGATTTATTTTCTTCTTAGGGCAGCTGCAAATTTCAGCTCTTCAGAAGAGTTTTAGCTCATAAGCCGTTTCCTTCAGTCAAGCCTTTTTGTCACCTTTCATTTAACGCGTACGAAGAGCTTAACTCCCCTTTCCCGTTTCCGCCTGCTTTATAGCATATATATATCTTCACACTATTACCGTCTTCAGCATCTTCCCACAAATTCCTTATTCATCCCATTGCTTCGTCCCTCCCGTTATTCAGTTCAGTGTTTTATCCAGAAGTTGGTTTGGTCTTGTATTTCACCTCATAAACTTGAATTTGCTAACTACTTTCAGCCTTTTTATCTCGCAAACATTCAGACTATTTCGCCAGACGTATATCTTCGTCCTTTCTCTTTCCTAAATGAAGGGTAAGACCTTCATCCTTAACCTTTTCCCTTACCGCACAAGCTTTCACTTATATATATTCCGTCCGTCTTGAGCTGCCCTCATCACACCATCAAGAAATGCTTTTAATGAACATGAAGGTACAGTGCGTCCTTCTTGATGCAATAACAGAGCATTCTATCCCTTTATCTGCATGGTGATGCACAAGCCTTATTTTTATTGCAGGAACTGTGAATTGCTGTTAGCACACTGCTTCTTATTATAAAGTATCGTCCCCTTACATTTCTAGCATCAGGTTTTGCCTCAAGTTCCATGCTCGCAAGTTCAAGACAACCCTTGGAATGAACCTTTTAGTCTGCTCATTACTAACCTTTCATGAAACTCTTCTGGTGGTTCTCATGTTTTTGTTTATCGTTCGCAGTTTGTTTCAGCTCCCTCCCATGAACTTCTTCAGGTCTACAATGCATTAGTATTCCTTCATGGTTCTTAAACTCTTCCGTCGTATCTCCAACTGCAGAGACGGTATCTCTGACTGTTGAACTATTCATACGGACTATTTTTTTTATTAAGATTTTAAATAGTAAGGGTAATTGCGATCAGTTGCTTCTTTACTTAATGCAAGTCTTTTGAAAGAGTAAAATTCATTGATGTGTCAATGCGGTATGTTAAATTAACCGAACATAATAGAACTCCTCAACTTTCACCTTTTTTTTAATGATACGTTCCCTTTGTTACTGATTGTTTTCTGGCAATATTTAGTAATAATATGATTTTTCGCTTGATCAGTGCTTTCGGGGAAATAGTGAGTTAATATGTCTTTTCAAATAAAATATAAAAGGTTTAAATTTACCCTTCGTATTCCTTTGCGGCCTTTCGTTTTCCTCAGGTAAAGAAATCTGATTGAGTAACGTTTTCCTTTTATCCTTTCAGTTAGAACATTCGCAGGAAAACCAAGGTCGGTTCATATTTCAGTAGATGATTGTGAAAGGCGAAATGATAATTACAGCTTGTGTTTCGAAATAGCGGCAAAACAAATCTGCAGTTATGTTTGACTTTAACATGACTATTAAACGCTTCAGATATTTTACAGTTTGCGGTATTGAAGGTCTTTGCGAGGTAATGAATTTTTCGAACAAAACTAAAATCCTGCTTAAACATCCGAAACCCAGGATTGGTTAAGAAAAAATTATATTTAATGCTATGAGTAAAATGATTACAAAGGGGTTGCGTTTGATGTTCTTTGTGGAATATATTGTAATATCATTAAACCTTTAATCTGAGCTTCTCTTCTTGCAGATTAGACATTCGAAAATGAATTTATTTTCTGAATAAAGAGAAAGCTGCGGAATTCTGTTTAAAAGTTAAAAGATCTGGAAAGGTTCAGAGAATTAGGTATGTAAGCTAGGAGCAATATGAAAACTCAGAAGATGTTTTTAATTTTCTTGATGGAATTATGAACATCATAATTTTAAGATTTTTTTTGTCGAGTGGCAATCAAAATTAAATTAATGTTTCCAGCTACAAGCTTATATGTACACATATGGCAACATTGTACTGAGACTTGTGCGCTCATTGTCTCGCAGAGTGTCGTAATCTTCAATTTGTTGAGGTGTTGCGATGTTACCTTATCTAGCACTGGGAATATATTGCCCCATTTACCCTGAACCTATAGAGATATTTTATTTACTTCTTTCATTCTTTTTCCATACCAGGTTGATTTCCAGTTGGGGCTCTTGGGTGATATAACATTCTGATTTTTCAATCGTGGTTCGTGGGCGTTGCCAGAGGGTGACCGCCATTCAGACCATTACCCCACCCCCTCCCATTAAAAATAGATAATTATTCGGAAGTTATCATAAATCAGCTAATTTACTTTATAAAGATCGTTAGGGAATATTGATATCTCATTCACGCAAGCCTCCTTTTCAGAGAAATTGTCCCCAACGCCTTTGAATCTCGTCTCTAGTATATAAAATAATTCCTCTCTTTCCTGAAGATTATTTCGTAAGTAAATACTCATACGAGCAGTCTTTAAAATAAAAAATCGCTTGCTTGGAAATGTATATTACCTCGATCTGATTATCGTCATCTCTGATGTGTAACGTCGTTTTTCTCTTTCTTCTATTTCTTTTGTCTCAAAAACTTGTAAATTGCACTTGATTATGTGCATATAAAGCAGGGTAGTATTCAGACTTAAGGCTTAATCAGAGAGAGAGAGAGAGAGAGAATTTATTAGGAGAATCGTTGCCCACTTGCCTCACTGACATGTTAATGCTCTATTCTAATCCTTGGGGGAGTACGTTGGGTCAGTAAAGGCTTCTGATGTGGTTAATGCAGTTACTCGTAGTATCTTTTTTGATATATATACTGTATAGCACCAGGTCTCAGTGTAATAAGGAAAAATAATTCTTACAGTATTCATAAGTAACTATAGAAACAATTTTTTTGTTCAGTAGTCATTTTCGTGTACTTAGACTTTGATATTCCTGTTCGGGATAAAATGCTGGTACAATTGTAATAATTATGAATGCTAATGTACTGAAATGTTACCTGTATTACAGTGGATAATTCTGCAAGCAAATTACAGGAAACTGAATCCTCATAAATACGCTATTACACTGACATATCCATTTAATTATATCCTACTTTATTATATTATATTACAGTTATATTACTTATATTAGTATTAAACTATTTTATCACTTCTTCAGGCCTCCGCAGTGTCCATTGTACAGATAAGTCCTGACGATTAAGGGGAGCAGTTCTTCTTTAAAGGCTATATCCCTGTCCAACCCGCCTTTTCTTGATGCGTTTCTGTGCTGTAATGTCACCCAGTGGTCTTTGATAACCACCTTTGTACTTAATGCGAAATCAGGAAGGAGATGGTCAAAGCCATAATTTTAATTCACGTGGAAAAAACAGGTGATAGGTATGTGGCAAACAGTCTATCTCGATTTAATGGTCATCATTACACACACACATTCACACACACACAGACTCTCAATTCTTGTTAATCTTATCACACTTACATTATAATCAGGAAGGAAATGATCAGAGCCATAATTCACATGATGATTTTAGTGCCCATGGAAAAAAATGCTAGTTATTTAGCAGACATAAATATATCTTGATTTATTGGTCAATACAAACACACACACACACACACACACACTTTTTTTTAATTCCATCACACCTGCATCATGACTCAGATCTTATCAGTTACAGTTTATCGTGTAATATATTTATCGCTTTGACTTTTGAGTTATTGTTAAAATTCTAAAAACAGCCTTATCAAGAGTGTTATGTGCAAAGTAGCATTAGCTAACTTTTTCAAGTTAATCAGATTTACATTGAATTGTCAAGTGAGAATCACTT
>NC_089787.1:32710623-32765623 GCF_040412425.1 Macrobrachium rosenbergii | reverse complement strand
GTCTTTAATTTAATATCGCCTTGAATGTTCTGTTGCATCCTTTATATGATTCAGTAATTGCCAGAAATGCAAAATCTGAATAAAAAGCAGTCAGTGTACCGTTCCGCTGAATTCTTTAGTGGACCAAATAAGAATATCTTCCGAGTTCTTAAATTACATTGTTTCCATGGCTAACATAAAAACAAGTAAAAAATGCGCCGAAGATTCTTCGGCGCAATCGAGTTTTCTGTACAGCCGCTACAGAATCTTCGGCGCAATCGAGTTTTCTGTACAGCCGCTACAGCGTATAATCAATGCCACCGAAAATAGATCCACCTTTGGGTGGTCTCGATATAATGCTATATGAGCCGCGACCCATGAAACTTTAACCACGGCCCGTTGGTGGCCTATCCTATATCGATGCCGGAAGCACGATTATGGCTAACTTTAACCTTAAATCAGATAAAAACTACTGAGGGTAGAGGGCTGCAATTTGGTATGTTTGATGATTGGAGGGTGGCTGATCAACATACTAATTTGCAGCCCTCTAGCCTGAGTAGTTTTTAAGATCTGAGGGCGGACAGAAAAAAGTGCGGACGGAATAAAGTGCGGACGGACAGACAAATCCGGCACAATAGTTTTCATTTACAGAAAACTAAAAAAGATCATTCTTTTAAAATGCAATCGTTTAATATTTCTTGAAGACTTGAAAGGCGATACAAATCATATGTGGCAACATCTGTTTTGAGCTTATAGGAAAAACAATGCGTCTCATGTTGTATAGTGTATTACTGTATTTAGCTTCCCTCTGCTATATTTGTCCTCTCTTCACATATAGGCACCGTATTCATTGAAAACATGCTTAGAATGTAATAATAATAATAATAATAATAATAATAATAATAATAATAATAATAATAATAATAATAATAATAATGAAGCATTCGGGTATAAAACATTTTTTGTGTGCTGCATTTATCATGGGTGTCAGTACAACAATAAAGATGTCATGGACTACGTGAAAAATGTCGTATTAATTACCCTTTGAAATCCTACAGCATTTTCCGTAGAATTTGAACCGGTCGTTATGTAGAGGGATTTATCACCCCAATTTTATCAATTAATCTCCGTAACGGACCATTAATCACAGCTCTTAGTGTAACCTTTCTGTCACAAATCACCTGATAAATCAGGTGTGATGGATGTGAGTCTCACATATGGGTTCTTCTCTTGTTTCTGCTGTCATTCTCATCAAATTGATTCCCTGGGGTAAATTAAAAATATATCTTTATTTCTACTGCCGAAGCCTACACTCACCCGGCCGCTCCTCCCTCTCTCTCTCTCTCTCTCTCTCTCTCTCTCTCTCTCTCTCTCTCTCTCTCTCCTCACTTTAAGAACTTTTGTAATAATTCCCCAACATAAAATCTATTGTACGTTTTTCCATGTTGGTAATGGACATGCGGAGGCGAGGGTGAATGGGAATGAAAGATAATTTTCAGATAGGCAAAGTGCGCAGACCTGGATTGTTTATCAGAAACTTTAAAAATAAAAAAGGAATAATTGATGTAAACCGCGCGTCCTTGATATTTTCGGTTCTCTATGTGTATCTTTTTTTTATCATTGAAGTAGACATTTTTGCGTTTACATGTTTTAGCATAAGGAGAGTGATATCTTTTTCAGTAATTCTGAAGTTATAATTATGGAAAAGATATGAAGCTACTTACGATACAGGTTCAGCATTTGTGGTTCCTGGTGGGAAAGATATAACCTTGATATATTTAAAGTAAGCTACTAAATATGTTATCGTTACAAAAAGCAGACATAGTTCTGAAACCACATATTCAAGTATATCGCGGCCTGTGAGATTAATATAGAAAATAAAATAAAATTTATAAAACTGTTTGTAATTATCAGGACTTTGGGATTCTGATGACGCGATGCGAAATTTACAATTCAACCACAGTGATTATGGGATTCTGATGACGCGATGAGAAATTTGCAATTCAACCACAATGATTATGAGGTCGCTGTGACGCCGGATTAGCAGTCAGATCTTAGAGATTATGACGATACAGCAGTGGTAATCCGGCCGCCGAGATTCAGAAAACTTGGCGTGTTAAATATAAATCTTTTCTACAATATTCGTTATAGATTGAAACAACGTGTCGTCAGTACGAAAATCAAGTGTAATGGCATGGGATGCTTCGCACAGGGGGTGAATGCAGTGCGCAAGTCGTGTACAGTACAGCTTTGTCCCAGGCCTTGCAAGTAGAGGCAGTCTCTTGCTGCCCCTGGGGCTGTTCACATGTATTTCGCTCAGTATCGTCGTTTATTCATGTATTCTGTGGGTTAAGAGTAAGGGAGAAAATTCAACAACTCTCAACCCATAATGCAGATGAAATCTATTTTTTTTTTTACTTTAGTAGGAATGACTGTACACGGAGGACTTTTGTGGATGTTGCTTTAGTAGGAATGTCTGTCCATAGATGACTTATGTGGATGTTACTTTGGTAGGAATATCTGTACAAGGATGACTTGTATGGATGTTACTTTTCTAGGAATGTCTGTACAAGGATGACTTATATGGATGTTACTTTGATAGGAATGTCGGTACAGGGATGACTTATATGGATGTTACTTTTTTAGGGATGTCTGTACAAGGATGATTTATATGGATGCTACTTTTGTAGGAATGTGCGTACAAGGATGACTTATGTGGATGTTACATTGGTAGGAATGTCTGTACAGGGATGACTTATATGGATGTTACTTTTGTAGGAATGTCTGTACAAGGATGACTTATATGGATGTTACTTTTTTAGGAACGTCTGTACAAGGATGATTTATATGGATGTTACTTTTGTAAGAATGTCTGTGCAAGAATGACTTATATGGATGTTACTTTTTTTGGAATGTCTGTGCAAGGATGACTTATATGGATGTTACTTTGGTAGGAATGGCTGTACAAGGATGACTTAGGTGCTTGTAAGTTTGGTAGGAATGGCTGTACAAGCATTACTTATGTGGATGTTACGTCTGCGTAAAAGAAAGCGTTTATAGCCCAGTCCAAGAGGGCATATTGTTCTGCCCAGCAATCACGTCCCATTTGATTCACAAACAGTGCACTGTCATGGTACCAGTTTCCCTCTGGTAGAGGCTGCTCGTTGTCAGATTTCTAATTAAAAGTGAAAGACAAGGGCCTACAGCTATTTTTGTTAAGGAGCTTATTTATGCTGGGAGGGAGCTTAGCGCCCACCACCGTGTCAAGCACATGACGAGAACAAAGAAACAATTACACGCAATGCTTTCTCTCTCTCTCTCTCTCTCTCTCTCTCTCTCTCTCTCTCTCTCTCTCTCTCTCTCTCTCTATACATACAAATATATACTGTGTGTATATACATATATATATATATATATATATATATATATATATATATATATATATATATATATATATATATATATATATATATATATATAGAGAGAGAGAGAGAGAGAGAGAGAGAGAGAGAGAGAGAGAGAGAGAGAGAGAGAGAGAGAGAGCACTGTGCATAATTGTATCATTGTTCTCGTCACGTGCTTATCAGGTGGTGGGCGCTCAACTCCCTCCCAGCAAGAGTAAGCTCCTTTAACAAATATATATATATATATATATATATATATATATATATATATGTATATATATATATATATATATATATATATATATATATATATATATATATATATATATACTGTATATATATACGTATATATATCTTTAAAAATATTTGAGGAGTATTCGTATACCTTTTTATGATAGTGTGAAATAAAGAGAGAGTATTTACATAAATATTGTTGGAGCAAAAGTAGTGAGGAGAAAAGATTCGCTACAGGAAGGCTAACTTTTATAGCTGGTGGTGCTAAGCAACCAAATCCGATCAATATGTGGCGTGGAAAAAACAAAACCATCTAAAAGAGCTTACTTACGTCACAACATAGACGTCGTGCAGCAGGGACTCGATGTAAGTCAGTAGCTGCGGTAAATAGTGTGTTAATGCAGTCTTCTACAACGTATTATTTCAGGGACGTTGAAAAGTGCAAAAATCGGACGAAGTAAGGCTCCTTGTTGAGGTAACCTTTCTGTATTTCCCATCACCTTCTGTTACCTCTTTGGAATGAACACCATATTCTTTGGAAGCTTGAATTTCGAGTCAGTGGCCCCTGTGGGTTGTTCCCTATGAGTAAGGTTCATTTTCTGAATAATAATAATAATAATAATAATAATAATAATAATAATAATAATAATAATAATAATAATAATAATAGTAATAATAATAGTACTGTAGTGTGACTTTCAAATTCGTGCCGGACTGAAGATGGTTTGGGTGAATTATTCCTTTGGCCGATTCAGTAAACATCTACTAATTTGAAATGGAAAAAGACTGAAATTACTTAGTTAGAAAGATATTTTGGGAGAAACAAAATGCCTTTAAAAAACTAAAGCGGTTTGCATATGAGAAAAGTGGAGGTTGAACTTTTCTGGCAAAAAGTTAGATATCAGTGGAAAGAGAGACAATATATTTAATGCGAGTAAGGAACGATTGGAGGAAAGTCAGAAAGTTGTCAAGAATGTCCCTTGGAATTTGACAATTGTTAGTGCCTAAATTTTACTTTTTAATGATTAAATTCTTAATCTCGACGTGTTATTCGTTTTCTGTAAAAGAAAACTTTCGAGATGGCTATTTGTCTGTCCGTCCGCACTTTCTGACCGCCTTCAGGTCTTAAAAACTACTGAGGCTAGAGGGCTGCAAATTGGTATGTTGATCATCCACCCTCCAATCATCAAACATACCAAATTGCAGCCCTCTAGCCTCAGTATTTTTATTTTATTTAATGTTAAAGTTAGCCATGATCGTGCGTCTGGCACCGCTATAAGTGCCAACAATACAGGCCACCACCGGACCGTGACTGAGTTTCATGGGTCGTAGCTGGAGTTTTCATACAACATTATACGCTGTACAGACAGCTCGATTGTGCCGAAGAAACTTATGCCCTTTTTCCTTGTTTTATTATTTATTCTCATTTCATCTAATATATGGATTTGATAACCTCTTTAGTTCTCGAATTTAAATTTTGAGGCATTTGTTTATTGAGGAAATATATATATATATATATATATATATATATAATATATATATATATATATATATATATATATATATATATATATATATATAATATATATGACTAATATATCGACGTAAATATTTCAATTTCCTTCTTACAGAAAAAGATAGAGATGTTACGGGATCATTTATATAATGTCTATACCACGTTCATCAATTCCACTACGTTATTATTATTATTATTATTATTATTATTATTATTATTATTATTACTGAACAAACTGGCAAGCTTAAAAGAAACAAAATACCACATACTGTATGATAGAAGAGGAAACATAAAGAACATTGTAAATCAATGCTGTTGTTATCCATAAACAGAAAATTGAAATATAATTTGTAGACGTTTCTTCAGAATATATTCACGTTTGGTGAATTAATGAAACCTATAAATGTTCCACCCCTTTATTGTTTGTATATGACAAAATAACAAACCAATCATAACTTCCTGCATACATTTAATGACCGGTAACCGATATAACCATTGGTTTAATGTTTTAAAATTATTGTTGAATAAGTTTTCTGTACAAATATACGTATGTATTTTGCTTTTAATGTTCAATTAAGGCTACGAAATTGCATGAGCAATCATAGCAAAACTTCGATGTTTATTGTTTACATACATACATACATACATACATACATACATACATACATACATACATACATACATACACACTTCCTGCCTTTAAATCAAACAATAAAGAAAATAAAAGTCATCTTTATACTATACATATACCGGGACAAAAACTGCGGAAAAATCTCTGTATATTTAGACCTACTTTTACCAACCTCTTTAAGAATCTTGTTTTTTAGGACCGAGAGAAAATCTGCACCAGTGAATTTCTCTCGATTTTTGTTAGGTTAGCAGGGAAGATTCTAATGCATATTCTCTTTTTTGTTTGAAAGGGACTTGATAAGTTGAAATATTTTGTCCAAAACTGTAGTCATCTTTATAATCTACAGTGCAGATGCTCCAGTCTTGAGTCCGGTAAATCTTATTGTGCAGTGAGTAGAATCTCCTCTCGTTTTAATAATTAGAGATTGATATCATAATTCGACATTTTCGCACCGTTCTTCCTTAAATTACTTCTTTTAGCCACTGAAATCACGTCAGTACTTGGACGGGTGAACCATTTATGAGGCATAAGCATAGTCCTAGCAACTTCGCCTATGAAACTAACGCATAGAAAATTGCAAAGGACCCTAGGAGTCTGATGCGAGTGGTAGTGGATCACGAAGACCCCCTCTCAAAGCCGAGAGAGAATATTTATTCCAAACCCAATCATGATATTAGGTCTCTGTTCCTTTGTGTTCTTTTATGATTGGTTGTGCCTGCTTCCTGCAGTCATGTCCTTTTGTTATACGGTATTATCTTATTGCAGATTCCCATGATCAAACTGATGCCTATTTTGGATCCCTAACAGATATACTCTTACGCCATAAGATGGAGGTCCGTAAAGCGAACATAGACTTTGAACCTTCAGTAAACTCAGAACCATTTTCTTGCACATTTATTTTTGGGAGAACTTCTATCTGGCCCTCATTCAGTTAATTAGCTATTGCTCTTACGCTGCTAAGAACTAGATTATCATATATAAGTGAATGTCAATATGAGTGCTGTTTATTGTTTAAAGTCCTAACAGTATTTACAGTGCATGCTCTATTTTCATTAGGTTGAAGATTATTTATTATTTGAGAGGGCTGATTTATTTTCATATTTTTCCACTAGACCCTTACTCTCAGTCCTCATTTTTTTTTATAGGATGAGCTGCCTATATTTTATAGGAGAGTAATGTCAGCTTGGCATTAATATGAAGTACAAATGGAGAGTTTATTATAAAAATATTACAAAAGAAATAATGTCTAAGTGCCATACTAACTTAATTTTGAAGTCTCACGCTCCCTAAATGATATCATATTGACCGCGTTTAACCCTAACTGGTGAAGCGCTCTAGGCTTCTTTATAATACGTTATAATGGAAAGATACCGTACCGTTAGGTGTATACTCTCTCTCTCTCTCTCTCTCTCTCTCTCTCTCTTATTATCGTTAGTATTACTGTGATATTTATTATTGTTGTAGGTAACAGTAGTAGTAATACTTTTATTTTGCTGACTTACCACAACAGCAATAAATCCTTTTACTTATTTTTTTTATTAGCATTTTTCTTTATTCTCACTTTCCCTCTGGCTTTGCCATGAAAATCTTTTTATTTTTCTGAAAAGAAAACTATTGTGCCGGCTTTGTCTGTCCGTCCGCACTTTTTCCCGTCCATACTTTTTCTGTCGCCCTCAGATCTTAAAAACTACTGAGGCTAGAGGGCTGCAAATCTGTATGTTGATCAACCACCCTCCAGTCATCAGACATACCAAATTGCAGCCCTCTAGCCTGAGTAGTTTTTAAGATCTGAGGGCGGACAATTCTTATTTTATCTAAGATTAAAGTTAGCCAAAATCGTGCGTCTGGCAACGATATAGTCCAAGCCACCAACGGGCCGTGGTTAAAGTTTCATGGGCCGCGGCTCTTACAGCATTATACCAAGACCACCGAAAGATAGGTCTATTTTCGGTGACCTTGATTATACGATGTACAGAAAACTCGATTGCGCCAAAGAAACTTCGGCGCATTTTTTTTACTTTTTTATTTATTTATTTTTTTTTTTGTCTTACAATTGTTCCTTGTTTCGACATCCAGTCTTCATTTTGAGATGCAGTACTCTAACTCAGGTTTTGAAAGTTCATCACGTTAACGATAGTTTCAATTATTTTCTTGGAACTACCATCAGAATAACCTTTAAGAAATAAAATACTTTTGCATATTAAGGAAGATCTGACTTTTTTCTTTGATACAAACTGATTTGTTTTAGGGTTGTACCGTTCATTAATAACAGTACAATAATTATAGCGATAAATGGTGTCCACGTAGAAAGAAAATAAAAATAAACAGTAAATGAATGAATGCTGTATTTTAAACTTTTAATAAATACAATTATCTGTATTTTCATCAACAAAAGTATAATCCCAAACACTCCAAGGTATATTCAGTGTAGGATCACATAAAGTTATCGTGACGGAATATTGAAAATATGCTAAGAAAACCTACAGAACTTTCGTTACAGAGTAAACATACATCACCATTTAAATTCGACGAAGGCTGGAAGACGGTATCTGAACTCATATCTTCTTTGGTCTCTCTCTCTCAGTAAATAAAGGTTTTTATCGAACTTCCAGTAAAGAATTCTATTTTTTACTTCAGAACAAAAATTGCCGAGCCGGCGCGTTTGGACCAGCTCTTCAGAAAATGAAAAGTTTACCAATAGAGGAATGCTGCTCTCAGCCCTTTCCCCGTTTTTACGTAGGTGCAGTAAAAATCCCTCTTACTCAGAAAAAGTATTGCAGTTCACATCGATCATGGTATATATATATATATATATATATTCTTTGCCATGTCTTTCGTCATTTCAAGGTTTTGCCTCTAACGAAATGGCACTCAGCATAATTTGTAACTCATAGAATAAAGTTGTCTTCTTTCTGTGGATATAGACTTAATTTTAAGTTTAATTTTCATGTATGGCGAATAATACTGAAGAAAAGGAGCAACCCCTGAATGGTACCTTATACAAGATTTATCTCAAATGATACAAAACACTTGGATATTGATTGCAGTAAAATTGTTAACCAAGAATTTCGCTGCTTCAAGATATCTAAAATCCTCGGATATCACAACCTCCTGTTAGAGGAATGAATGAAAAGCCGGGCCAGTTTAGTCTAATTGGAGCAATGTAGTTAGTTCCACTTTTTGTCAGTAAGAAAGGATAACATCCGTGCAAACTGAATTTCAATAGCAAAATTCTATTTTAAAATATGTCCCCAACGTCGAGTGATAGTTAAGGCAAATTATGCACAAGAGAGAAAAGAGTTAGTTTATTTTTCACGTATCTAGTTGCTGACTGTGTTAATTGAAATGGAGCTCTAGTAGAAGCTAAAAAAGAAAGAGGCTGGAGAAGGTATATTTGACCGAGAGTTTTCCTTTTTTTTTCTTGTGTATGAAAGACTGTGTCGAGAAACTCTTCAAGAAGACGGCTCAAAAGTTACCTCTCACCAGGACTCTTCAGGGCTGGAGAGGCAAAAACCATGGAAACACGAGATATTAGATAGAAGTGGATGAAGACATCGCTAACACTCGGTATCTCAGTTAATGACTGCTAATACCGGAATACCTCTTTTCAGAGCGCAAGCAAAACAGAAATCTTTCAATGCCATTGCCCCTTATTGCTGGAGGTTTTTTCTTGTTTTTGATTAATTTCCGTCAGGCGCTTTTATTACCTCCGCTGAGGAGGTATATAATGTTTTTGGTTCGGTTTCTTTGCCTGTCTGTTTGGCTTTAGCAGGACTGTGTGTGAAGAGTTTTACAAAATTTATACGTAAAATTGGGCCGCGAGACTGGCAACAGGTGATTAGATTTTAGGAGAAATATAAATGCGACTTTCGGGGAGAAGGAGCTCTCTGGGTCTGGGATGTTTACCGGTTTCATGCTCAAGAAACTGAAACCGTACGCGCCATTACCGTAGATTTTGGTGAGCCAATTTACCATTTATTTCTGTGAAGAAAGTCTGACTGGAATTATGACTCCTCTTAGCCTGCAAGCTTTCCTTTGGATCCCGACAATTAAATGTTTCTGGTCGATGGGATAATGTGCTTATAGGGAGTTGACATTGGTAGATGTATACTATCTACTAGTAACTATTGCAGCTTTCACTAGTACATAATTATGAGCAAATGAATTACAGAAACGATTTTAAAAAATCTATTTTTGTATGCATCAAAATACTTTGGAGAATGGAAGTGAACGAAACAAATTATGAACAGGAGAGGCAAATAAGGCAAAGAAACCCACCCACCCACCCACCTACACACACTTACACACGCACACACACGCAACTAAAGTGGGTGTTATGGCTAAATGGTGCATTGCTTTGGTCACGTTTGCTAGGTACGGGTATCATTCTCGGCCTGCTGCCCACCGGCGTGAAATGAGGACTGCCTTTTGCTGGAGTCAGGGAAAAGGGCGTGTAGCTAGCGACCTAATATACAGTATATAAACATACATATGTATATATACGGTTGTGTCTGTATACATATATGCATACACAAACACAAACATATCATATATATATATATATATATATATATATATATATATATACAAATATATATATATATATATGCGTGTATGTATGTATGTATTTGAGCGTGTGTGGGTAAATTAAGACTTCTCTGTTGATTGCGTCAAACTAGCGTTCTCATTACAACCGGCTGTTTCGAAAGAACATATTTTTCGACGATTTTTAGATTCTTACAGACAATTTCTCACTTGGACTTACGTCTCAGTTAATTCTGTCCCTTCCAACTGTCGTCTGGGATGATCTTCCTGGTATCTCAATATCACACGTTTCATGACGGATTCATTTCATATTCTTTCCCCTTTTGACAACAAGCTCATCCGTCGTGAAGGGAAGTTTCTCTGCAAATTTGGGAAACATCCTGGAACGAACAGACGAGAAAATAGTCGAGAGAAAAGTTTAATGAAAAACATTCCGCTTTCGTTATGTCTCCTTTATAGGATAATATTGAGAAGAAGAATTTTTTGCCTTCACAATGGCTTATCTTGTTGCGTATACCTTCGTAGAAACAACTTGCCTACTATATTGCTCGAAAATTCCTGGAAGTGCTTGAGAAACGGTGAATAATCTTCTTTAAGTTTCGTTCACACAATTCTGTAATAGTACAGATTCAACCTCTTGATGCATTGTAAGTGTATTAAACTGTGTTATATTTTTAAAGGGCTGTGGTGTGTAAAATAATCCATAACATAATGTGATAGTACCAGGAATATGACGCAAATTACGATGACAGTTCATTTTAGTTCACTGTTGTCCTTGATTTCATATGTATTGTAGGTGTGTGCATAGTTTATTAAGTATTAACTATGCCACTGAATGCTGTTATTTTTATCATTTATTTTGTTATTTTCTAGGGTGCTTCCAAGTTTTGCAAAGGCGTTTTGTACGATACTTTGATGTTAATCGCACCAAAAAATTATTTTTTGTAAAATACGAAAATATTGTCATTTTTAATCGTTTGCAATTATGAAAGTATTGTCATTTTGAGGTCATTATATCTACCTGTCCATCTATTTATTTGTCTGTCTATCTACCTATCTATCTACCTTTGTATAAAAACATGCTTATTAACTGGGAGATATGCATTTACGACAGGAAAAGACGGCGAAGTTGTTTTATCAGGAAATTCCTTCGATCCCCTTTATGAAGAAAGCCAACCTGTTGCACCTCGGGATCTTTTTCCTTCACAAACTCGGCAAACAAAAAGAGAGGCGGAACAAATAGGAATGAACTTCAGCTGGATTTTTGACGAAGACCTTATTCAATCATCCAAGAGAGAGAGAGAAAGGGAGAGAGGAAGGTATTGCAAGTGAAGGTTTTTTTTTTAAAAAGGAAGAGAGGTATTCGAGTGTGATGTTTTTTTAAAGGGACAAATTCTATCTTTATTACGGCTAACATTCCGTCAGTTATTATTGAAACAGGCCTACAAATTTAGAACAGTAATCCCACTTTTGAAAATCGTTGGTTAAAGGTACTCTCTCTCTCTCTCTCTCTCTCTCTCTCTCTCTCTCTCTATATATATATATATATATATATATATATATATATATATATATATATATATATATATATATGTGTGTGTGTGTGTGTGTGTGTGTGCGTGTATGTGTGTATATATATGTACACACTATATATATGTGTGTATGACTGTAATGAAGACAAGTGAGTTTAATAATTCTGAAGAAAGAGGAAAATATTAGAAGAAAATTAATGAGTTGTAGGCTAATATTAAATACAGATGGAAGGATTAGGTGAGGAGTTCCTAAAATTCCATGACGGGGTTATAGTGACAGAGGGGGAGAGTTTTGGGTATGGAAGGGCAAGGAGAGGGAATAAAACCAGTGAATTGTGGGATAAGGAAATGAAAGGTATAGTGAAGAAAAAAGGTATTTCATTTGAAGCATATTTACATGAGAGAAGAGATCGTGTGCAGGGATACATGCAGATGGATAGGATGATAAGGAAGAAATTGAGAGAGAAATAGAAGGCGAGTAATAAAAAGACAAAGGTTATTGAGCCAACCGATCTCAAGATGAAAGATACATATGGATGCTGTCTGATGTGAATGCCGTCCTGTGCCAATGAACTGAACATTTTGAAAATGTGATAAATGTAAAAGGTAGGAGAGAGGCGGAGCTCAATGATGCAAGAGTTAAAAGTTTGTTTAAGGTTGAGCATAATGAAGTGACTGTTGAGGATGTAAGAAGGACAATTAAGAGGTTTAAGAATAAACAAGAAACAAAAACAGAAGCTGATTGGAATACAAGTGATGGGCTGAAGTATAGTGGTCAAGGTTCGATTGAGAAGCTGACCAAGGTTTGTAAGGTATGTTTCGAATAGGGAAGGTTTCCAAAGGAATAGGTAAGAGGAATAATTTTTCCTCTGTATACAGGTAAAGGTGACAGACACTATTGTAAGAGTTATAGTGGCTTAAAATTACTCAGTATACCAGGGAAGGTGTATGGTATTATTTTAATTGAGAAGATAACACAGTTGCCAGAAGGGCGGATAGGGGAAGAGCAGTGTGGCTGCAGACATGGAAGAACGTTTGTAGCTCTTTAGGTATAGTGAAGTAGCAATATGAGAAATTTTGAAAATAAAGTTCAAAAGCTGAGACTAGGAATCGGGTTGTGAGTGTATATGTGTATATATATATATATATATATATATATATATATATATATATATATATATATATATATATATATATATATATATGTGTGTGTGTGTGTGTGTGTGTGTGTATGTATTTTTATATATATCTATATATGTGTGAGAGAGAGAGAGAGAGAGAGAGTTTGTGTGTGTGAATGAATGATATATATATTTGTAACACTAACTAATAGCAGGGAACGCGAAAATTTGTCACTGGACGTTATCTTTGCCATTCCTGCTCGAAAGGTCATTGTTTAAGGTGTCAAGAAAAAAAAAAAAAAAGAAAGCGACTTAAAGACTCGGTCCATTAAATTAGAAGTAACCGAAATGCCAGGGAAGACCTCACCGCGATACACAACTTTTGGAAAAACTTCCAGGAAAACTAATTATGAGAGTGCTGTGAGCGTAATAGATTGGTGCGCATGAAACCGTTAGTTATTTTATTCTTTTTCATAAGGTTTCAATTTTTTTATTATTAAATCAGTGAGCTTGGGAGATTTCACAATATGGTTTGAAGACTGTTCACGTGCTAAAAAGTGATAACTTAATGGGAAAGCAGTTTATCCGATGGAACTGTTTTATACAGATGTACTTTTCCTGATTACAGTTTATGAAGTTAGCCACAAAGATATCTGTAAGTGTATAAATATATTTTGGATATTCATTTCAGTCGTGGAAAATTAATGTGGTCACAACAACTACGTTTCCTTCCATATAGAACAGAGAAAAAATTAGGTATAATAGAACCAAATTGTTAAGCTTTCTTGTGAATAGTTCACCCCCTTTCATTTATACAATTAATCTATCCAACGCTTAGACAAAAAAAGTTCTCTTATCTTTCCAAATGTTAATTAATCTTTGAAATCACATAAAATTTAAGGATCTCATCAAGGGTTCTCTTCTCTGAAACTCTTCCAATTAAAAGAACACGAGAGTAGTGTCTCTATTTGCATATGACGTACTGTTTCTCTCCTAAATACTTCTGGGATGAAAACAAAGTGATCATCCTTTAGAACAAACAAGTAAAAAATGCGCCGAAGTTTCTTGGGCGTAATCGAGTTTTCTGTACAGCGTATAATGCTGTATGAAACTCTCAGCCACGGCCCATGAAACTTTCAGCCGCGGCCCATGAAACTTTCAGCCATGGCCCGGTGGTGGCCTGTGTTGCTGGCACCTATAGCGGTGCCAGAGGCACGATCATGGATAACTTTAACCTTAAATAAAATAAAAACTACTAAGGCTAGAGGGCTGCAATTTGGCATGTTTGATGATTGGAGGATGGATGATCAACATACCAATTTGCAGCCCTCCAACCTCGGTAGTTTTTAAGACCTGAAGGCGGACAGAAAAATTGCGGTCTGGCAGACAAATAACCATCTCAGTAGTTTTCTTTTACAGAAAACTAAAAGTGGGCTGCCTCCTATCTTAGCACGAGCTGAAACACTTCTAATCCCAAGGGCCATGTCGGTAATGATTCAGCTGAAAGCTGGAAAATTTATTTTGACAAAGGGCTTTTAATTACTTGCTTACATGTTCTTATACTGTTACCAAAGAATTGAATATCACTCGAAGCGAATGTTCAAGATATATTCAGAAATGCTTAATAATTGACCTGACTTCTGGATTAGCCTGGCGTCTTGGAAACAGCCAGTTCATCTTGGTATTCGTAATTGCCTTCGTTCTTGAAAGCTTGTCGTTTGCATTTAGGTGGCAGAATAGGCGACGTAAATCTTGACATCACCCGTGTATTTAAATTTACTGGACGTTCAAACAACCATCGTGAGAAATTGCTCATTGAATTACTGTGTGTGATAAAGTTATATCATTTGTCTCTCTGGACTTTAATTTTCACGTTTCACTTGGATGTTTGTCTCGCCCAAGTGGAATATCGGTTCAATTATATATATATATATATATATATATATATATATATATATATATATATATATATATATATATGTGTGTGTGTGTGTGTGTGTGTGTGTGTGTGTGTGTTAATATACATATGATTATTTATATATATTATGTATATGTATATATGTGTTTGTACATGAGGATGTATGTTTCTGGTATCAAGTATAAAGAAATGGTGATACTTAATATAAAACACACCTGCCACCGTCTACCCTTCCCATGCCCTTACGTTGAAAACGTAAACTAGAAAGGGATTCTCAACCAGTACCTCTTAATAATAAGATTGTCGAATTAGAAATACTTATATATCAAATACAATATCGTGAAAAAACTCCAAGAAGCGGCTGTAACTGTATGTGGTTGGCATGTCGGTGTCCCTCAGAGGAATGTTTATTTGCTAGCTTGTTGTTCAGAGAAGGATTTGTTTACACCGGTGTCTGTTGATCTGAGTGCAAAATAATTTAATTAAGGGCTACCAGGTGTTTTGTAAAAGCGGAGGGAGAAATTCTGTACTTACATGTATTTGTTCATAGTTTCTTTGCAGTGAGGAATGAAATTGAATATATTGTGGTGAGCTCTCGGTAATATTGTCATTAGTAACAATTATTGAAAGCAAAGAATTTATTGTTTGTGTGTGTGTGAGATAGGTTATGAATGAAACAAAAGAGAAATTAAGAGAGACCCCTCTCAAACTGTGCGGAATAAAATACAAGATCTGTAACTCCCTTGTATTTCAAAGTGTCAGCAGCGAAGCGAACAAAGCTCGTTTTAAAACTGCGGCGAAATATTCGAGAGCATTTTTTTTTTCGGGGGGGTGGGTGGGGGTGAACGTGCAAGACAACCTGACATCGAAGTCATCCAAACGACTCTTTATTCTACGTCGAAAACGTAAATAGTAAACAAACATTCTTATGGAAACTCAAACGATCCCATTGAAGGATCGGAATATTTTCTGTTACGTTTTTTCTTCTTTATATTCATCAGTTATTTTACTCAGCTCAAGTCTGCCGCTGGGAAATGGTCTGTTTACCTTTGAGGTGTATTCGTCTTTCCAAATCCAATTTGTGAGCTTAATCTAAATTCAGAATATACTGAAATACTTTGTATTTCGAGGAAAAGTGCTGAAAGGATATGCAACCAGACATAAGTTTCTCAGAAGCGTCTACTGTAAGAGTAAGCGGAGAAAGACTTGGAAATGTTCCTGTAGGTACAGCGAGAGATGAAGATTATGTAAATTAAAATTTACGACTTCAGTCATTGCACATGGATACCTATCTCATGAGAAGAATGATTGCTGTTACCCTCTAAGGTTTATGTTTACTTAAGAGCCGCAATAGACTTTTATCCTTCTTGTGGTCAGGAGGGTAACGCGACCTCAGCCTGATATCCCGGATGTGGGTTCGAATCCTGCTGTGGACGTCAGCATTGCTTTATGTTCTTGCGTTTAGATCTTAGGCTTTGTGATAACCTGATTACACAAAACTTGTGAAGGAATCGAGAAGCTCAGAGGGCACTGTTTTATTACAATAAGAAACACAAATGAAATATATATATATATATATATATATATATATATATATATATATATATATATTATAATTCATGTATTATATGTATATATATATACTATATATATTATATATATATATATATATATATATATATATATATATATATATATATATATATATTTGTGTGTTACAGGTCTTGCAGTTAATAGTTCCTCAGGATGCAAGCTGTTACCAAGATACTGTCTTTGCCTCCGGAGATAATTAGTGCCTCAGAATGGAAAATGTCTTTTAGGAAACAATGTTTGCTCAAGGCATAAACTGTATTTAAAGATCGGAAATACGTTAAGATGTCCCCATACTTCCCCAACATTTGATTGAAGATTTGGTTAACAGCAATCATTGTTTTATTCTTGCCCATGATTTTACTTTATCCATTTTTTCTCTGAATTTTTGAGGCCTTTCATCATTCTTCTCGTCATGGCCCTTTTGTTGAAATTCTTTTTATCGAAGTTAGAGAAGGAATTGTCTTTAAAATGGGAGATTGGGTTAAGTGCTACATTAACAGTCTTGAATGCTCTTGTACACTGTCTTGAGTTAATTAGAGAAGGACCCTTCATCCAGTGGGATCTGATTAACTTGATTAAACAGAAGTGGTTTGGGGGCAGTTTTTTCTTGACAGAAATAAGAAGAACACTCAACGGTTTATTTGGAGTTCGTCTCTTAGAATTGTCCTGCTAATTAATTTCGTTCTCTCTCTCTCTCTCTCTCTCTCTCTCTCTCTCTCTCTCTCTCTCTCTCTGTGTGTGTGTGTGTGTCTTGCATAACCTCACCTTTACACACTATGCAGTATCTCTCTGTGCTATCAAAGCCTTTTTCTGCCTCTTGCTGTGCAACTAAACCCGTTAGCAGATAAAATATCCCAATAATTGTAGGAGCCCCTTTTTGTACTACGTAGAAATGTTTCTCATTTGTGAATGTTAATTGAAATGACAAAACAGGTAAGAATGGTCTGTCACTAGGTTTTCAAAGCCTAGGTTTCCGGAATTTTAATCAAGTACCTGAATGAAGCCAGTGAGTCATTTTTTTGATTCACTGAACCGAGCCGAGGGATTTATCTATTGAAACCCAATTTCATGGTCGGTATTTCACGAAATTTTCCACCGTCCCTCTTTTTTTTTTTTTTTAATTTGCGAGTTACCACTGAGCAGAAATTTTATAGCATTGTCCAAGTATGTGGTTCTTCATCTCATGTTCTTTCATTCATCCGGAGATTATTTGCAAAACATACCAAATATAGGAAAAATTGTAAAGCCAACTCCTGTACCTCTGGAACTTGTTTATCTTTTGGAAAAAGCTTAGAGATTTCTGTTATTTGTCTCAAAAAATATGTAATGATTTAATACTGTCTCCTCATCCTTGTCTAAATTATACATATTGTAACTTGATTGAGCCATCACAGACGTTTATTAGTCAGGGGGTAGCCACGTAGGTATCAGGTGCTGTCAGAGAGAGAAGAGTTACAAATAATTAATAACAAGAAAAGGAACAATTTAACATTACCACAGTCGACTAACTGCCAAGGTAATAATTTACTACCTGAATGAATATAAGCACATGTATTTACGGAACGTGATTGTAGCATTCGGGTTCCCTCGACCATCGAACTCACGCCATTTTTGCAGAGCAATTCTCCATTTCTCCAACAATTGCTGAATGAATGTGATATCGTGCGAGTATTCTGAAACCTCAAAGTATCAGTGTGGTTAAAGGTCATCTTTGTAACGGAACCCCAGACGTTCTTCCGCTTAATCTCACTCCAACTTTTAGTGTTCTGTAAAAGAAGACTATTGTGCCGGCTTTGTCTGTCCGTTCGCACTTTTTTCTGTCCGCACTTTTCTGTCCGCCCTCAGATCTTAGAAACTACTGAGGCTAGAGGGCTGCAAATTGGTATGTTGATCATTCACCCTCCAATCATCAAACATACCAAATTGCAGCTCTCTACAATCAGCAGTTTTATTTTATTTAAGGTTAAAGTTAGCCATAATTGTGCTTCTGGAAACGATCTAAGCCTGGCCACCACCGGACCGTGGTTAAACTTTCATGAGCCGCGGCTCATACAGTATTATACCGAAACCACCAATGGCCTTGATTATGCGCTGCAGCGGCTGTACAGAAAACTCGATTGTGCCGAAGAAACTTCGGCGCTTTTTTACATGTTTATTTTCTGCGCCACCCGAATTTCCAACCATTTTCCCTCTTATTTCCAGGCCTTGACTTCCACTCTGAACTGCTGGTAGGTCAGTGAACTGGAATTACAAGGTGACTTAAGATTATGTCAATATTGCCTCTTTGCTGACTGCCTTCGTAATAAAGTAACTGAATAGTGCTGGGTTGGGGAAAGGCGGGGGCGGGATGTTGATGATATTCCACATACTGGCTTTTGTAAGTTTATTGAATAGAGAGTTCTTTTTTTTTCTCAGTAGGAAGCTCATGCATATGGAAAGGTGGACGTTTATCGGTATCGAAAATTACGTTGTCCTTTTTTTAATATGTTGCTTCCAGTGGCTGCTACATGATCAGTGAGTGGTAATCATTTTCAGGTAATCATTAAAAAATGGTTTCATCAGTTTCATGTAAATATATATGTATATTTGTGTGTGTGTGTGTGTTATACGTGCATACATAGATGTGTATGTAGGTATCGATGTTTGTATGAATATCATATATATAATATATATATGTATATGGATATATACACGCATATATATGTGTGTATACGTATATACATAGTTGTGCATGTATATATGGATGTTTGTATGAATATATATATTTATACATATATATATATATATATATATATATATATATATATACGTGTGTGTGTGTGTATGTGTATTCCTTCAGTAGTGACGTGTCAACTTATTTTAGGATTCATGCCAAGTTTATAAAATATATTTAACCTAACGAGTTTGATTGAACTTGATGATAGTTCCAAGGGAAAGAAGGCGGCATATTCTGATCCTATTGTCTTGTGAATCGTATAACTTTGAGGTCTTATAAACGTCGAACAATAATGGTTGGGTATTTTCTTTATTTTTTTTTTAAGCTTAGGCTTTTTGTTTCCAACCAACCCTGCTGCAGTCTCTCCCTCCAATTTTTTTTTTTTTTTTTTTTTTTTTTTTTAACCTTTACCTGGCAAGTCGAT
Source organism: Macrobrachium rosenbergii (assembly GCF_040412425.1). Taxonomy (NCBI): domain Eukaryota; kingdom Metazoa; phylum Arthropoda; class Malacostraca; order Decapoda; family Palaemonidae; genus Macrobrachium; species Macrobrachium rosenbergii. Next base: position 32,746,010 of record NC_089787.1, on the reverse strand, counting down.
TTCATTTCTCCTTTCCCTGGAGCCGAGTTGAATTGGGCTTTAGTTTCGGAGACAAAAGAAAAGTTTGAAAAACTCGAACGTAGAAAAAAAAAAAGAAGAGAAGAAAAAAGGAAAGTAATAAAAGAGAGAAGTATTTTTCCAAGAACTAAGAATACTCCACGGGCCCCGACTCCCACTGATCTTCAAAAAAATGACCGCGAAAATATTGGACAACCAGTGCAAAGGACCTCGTCTTTTCAAGCGAATTTTTTGAAAAAATGCTTTCGTTACTTGCTGCTAATTTCATCCGTTCATTCCTTGGTATCTTCTTCATCTATTTAGTTTTTGGTTTTCTGTAAAAGAAAACTTTTGTGTCGGCTTTGTCTGTCCGTCCGCACTTTTTTTCTGTCCGACCTTAGATCTTAAAAACTACTGAGGCTGCAGGGCTGCAAATTGGAATGTTGATCATCCACCCTCCAATCATGAAACATACCATATTGCAGCCCTCTAGCCTCAGTAGTTTTTATTTTATTTAAGGTTAAAGTTAGCCATGATCGTATTTCAGGTAACGATATAGGACAGGCCACCACCGGACCGTGGTTAAAGATTCATGGGCCGCGGCTCTAACAGCATTATACCGAGACCAACCGAACGATAGATCTATTTTCGGTGGCCTTGGGTAGTATACAGAAAAGTCGATTGAGCCGAAGAAACTTCAGTACATTTTTTACTTGTTATTCAGTTAGTTAATCTATTCTCGTTCTTCCTTCCTCATTGAGAAAATAGATAGGAAGTAATTTATACTATTTTTTTATACGCACGATTTTTTTATTATCACAAATCAAGAGCTGCGTTCATTTAGACCATTCATATAACAACTACTGTAATTCAGCTTCTCCCACAAAGGGCCTTAGCTAAAGCTCTTAAATAAATTACTGTTTAAAGATTGAGCAAGAACGCACGTGCTGCTGTCGCAAAGCCAGTTAGTAAATAATGGACGAACGCCTTTAGGCCGGCTCACAAGAGCGAATTTTGTTCCGACCGTCAGCCCGTCGCCTAGATGTGCCGTAAATATTTTGTTTACTCAGGCAACGCGCTCATGGTCCACCCTTCATTAAGTATTCAAGTGGCCACTGTTGTGTAAGGACCTTGGATGGTCGATCTCAAGGCATAAGAATTTGGAGGCATTTGCCCTACTTTCTGAAGGGGAAGAGAACGATGAAATAAAATGCTACAAATACTGAAGAATGATCAAGGATGTTACTTATGTACTTAAATAAATAAAACGTGATTAATCTGATTTTACAGAGAAATACATAAACTAGTGAGAAGCAGTACCGCCAAGAGAAAGGACGTTATTATTGTATTTTCTTCACACCAAATAATTCTCCAGGCACCACAGAAGCACAATAACCTTTTCGTTCAAGATAATAAACACCGATCTGATTGTGCCAATGATACGATTTTATTTGATTTTATGAAATTCAGGTTGCACCTTATACAATGGAGAGGGAGCTGGAGTGGTTGGGCAGCAAGCTGAAAAGATGCAGAAAATAAATGAGATCAAGTACAAAGGTCTACAGGTAAAAGTTGGGGAAAACCTCCACAGTTACACTGAGAAGTAATAGTTTCAGAGGTTGGACAGAAATTAATCAGGAACGGAAGTAAAGTAAAATGCTAAACAGTAGGTGCAGCTAGGGGTCGAAAGAACGCTACAAATACAAAATGCCCACAGTGTACCAAGTGAGGTGTCTTGACGGCACTACCGTCCTACGGGGACTAGGCGGGTATTGAAAGTCGCGAAATGGGCGGGTACGGTACGGGTCCTTCTTCTCCAAGTTAAGGAGAGGAAAACTTTTCTCTTTACTTTGCGCCACAGTATCCATCACCAACCCATCTGGCCGAGGGCGAGCAGTCATCAGGCCGGCTAGGATCGCCTAAGGGAGATATCCCAGACATATCCTCCCGTGCAAGGTCTAGACCTTGCTCAGTGAACAATTACCTTAGTCTTGAGAAGCAGAAACACATTCACAGATATATGTGGGTACAAATATATATTTTAAATCTAAACAGAGAGCTTTTGGAATCTGCTCGATTCCCCTTTTCAGTCCCTAGAGAGGAATCGAACAGATTACCAAAAGCTCTGTTTAGATTTATTTTTTAATATATTTGTACCTTAGTCCCTGGCGACGTAGATAGAACAAAAAACGGGTCATGTGAATTGGTCTTTATAAGTTTCTCCCCTATCGCTGTCGAATGTTTCGATTAAGAGTCGTATTTCTCTTTTGTTTGCATTTGTTTTCTCTTTTTCACATATTGATATGAAAAATTTGTCATAATTTATTCTCCTTTTTTTGTCTTGTTATCTTTGAATAATTTTGCTTAGTGCTCTCATTGTAGTGAATGTACTTAGCAGACGAATTTCTTTCTTTATTCCTATATAAAATTCATACAGTTGAATTGAGTGAAGTTTTTTAATTTTTTTCTGTAAAGTTCACAAGGTTCACTCAGGGCATATTGCGGTTAATAAAAGAATTAATAATGAAATTCTCTCTCTCTCTCTCTCTCTCTCTCTCTCTCTCTCTCTCTCTCTCTCTCTCTCTCCATCCGTAATCAAATGGAACAATATGATCCTTATTAAAAATTTCTCTCTCTTTCTCTCTCTCTCTCTCTCTCTCTCAGAGATCCAGATTATTAATTAAGGGTATTTTATGAGCAAATGGAGATATTTGAGTCTCTCTCTCTCTCTCTCTCTCTCAGCGTGGCCTTGAAGCTCACACAACGCATTGATTAATTGTAGCGTTTTCTCAAAATCCGAGAAAGAGAACACGTTTTCGTCCAGTCTCAGTTAGTACTGTATAAAGCCTATATTTTCATAGGGAAATATAAAATAATGCGTGTATGCCCTTAATTTCCTCCATTTCTTTTGTAGTTGTGGAAAGAGGCGGATTATATATTTTTCGACCTTCGTAAATTGCCAATAACTGCCTTTGTATCAAACCCAAAATATGCTATATATATATATATATATATATATATATATATATATATATATATATATATATATATATATATATATATATATATATATATATATATATATATATATACATATATCTTAAAGTTCACAGTTATGAAATTTTCTAGGCAAAACAAAATCCAAAGTTCGCATTTAGGAAATTTTCTTACATACCCTGAAATCAATAGTTCCGAATTTAAAAAAAAAAAATATATAAATAAAGGCAAGATTTTGGAATGTTTCATAAGTGTTGACTCCGGGTGGTAAGGCAAATGAAAGGCAAATGAAGTTTCTCTTTCTGTTCATCTAGAAATACAGTGAAAAGCACAAAGTGAATTTTTTTTCAAACTGTTACTAATTGAAGGTTTACCAACACGCACTCCAAAATTCAATTTGTTCTTTCATCTCGGGTTGCCTTCTCGACTAAGGCTTCACTGCTTTCATCCACCCATGCTTGCCTTCCCAGGTGATGCTTACTTGCTTTTGTTCTTGTTCTTGCATCAAGGATTTCATTCTCGGCTAAGTTATCCATGATTTTCCTTGTCATGGAACTCATATGAATCTGTCAAGGAAAGACTGATTCAATAAGGTATATCTTTATTCCATTTTAAAAGTACTGGATAAGTAATTCCTGGCGGTATATTTAGTATTTGACTTATTGCAATAATACTCTTATAGGCGTTATAGTTTGATGATTATTATAATATACGGAGCTCGACCTTGCCTTTTAAGATTTCCCTAGATTACACTGGTCACTTGAAGGCGTTCGCAGCAAAAGATTAAACGTGTTTTTGTCCGGAGTCCCAGAACAACAAACAACGGAATCTACGTGGGAATGCAAACTCATGTAACCCCTCACAAGACACGTGACCTCCGTTTCCAACCTTTGGCATATTCGTGTATTCGTTTCTTATTAGTTTGTTTCTATTTATTATTGAATTTCCTTTATACGGTACAGTTTTCTTGTAATTTCCATAAAACAAGTCTAAAGCCAATCATGGCGTTTTCCCAGTCACATGATTGTTATGACAATTACCATTTATTGTATTAACAGATTTCCTTGAATCATTTCACTCTATACATGTATATACTCTTTAGACATAGTTTTCTCTTAGACACTTTTCGTTAAATGCTAATGACAGTTGGCATATATTCCTAAGAGGCAACACTCCTCCAGCTTCCCGTATCTCTTTATATTGTCAAGATTGAAGTCCTGCAGGAAACGACAGTAATTGCTACTGTGCTACTCCATATATTTTCCTGTCTGCCCACTTTTGTTTCAGCCATCAGTTATTGGCTGTCATCCTCGCCATGCTGCATATACAGTGGAACTACACAGATATATTGCACAATATATTTGTATCATAGATGCTCTCATGCCCATTTGTGCAGGTTTAGTTCAATTTGAAAGTCAAAGGATCCTTTTTAAATATATTTTTTCACTGGATTATGTTTCCCCACTTCCATTTCCCTACAGTTTGTCTGAATTTACAACTTCTTAAAAGTAACGTTCTAACACTTTTAATGAGAAAAAGACAGCAGGACCTTTCCACGTAAGAATTTCTTAAATCATCCAAGGACCTTTCCACGTAAGAATTTCTTTAATCATTTATCTACTAGTTTAATAACCTGATGGTTCTTTACTTCACCATCTTTCCACAAAAAAAAAGTGGTACCCCATTAGTCTACTAGTCACAATAGGTTTAACTTCTCCGTTCCATCTTCTGTGATCAGTTTTGACCAGCTAACTAAAAATTGCATTCGAAGCCTAATTATGAGACGTGATTAGGTCATTACGTGAAATAGGCCCTGGCTGTTATAAGGACCTATTCAACAGGCAGACAGACCCAGCCGGAGAATGCCTTCCTCAAGGCTTAGAGGTATACACTTTCAAAGCCATGGCACGATTTAGAAGTGGGAATTCCGGTAAATATTGATCAAAATCTAATATCCTTTGACTCAAGTGGTAATGTTCTCATTCTAGGTTACAAGAACCACCAATAAGTTGTAAAGGAATGCTTTTGGAGCTAATTGTGATTTAGAAGTGGGAATTCCAGTAAACATTGGTTAAATTCTAATACCCTTTAACTCAAGTGGTAAAGACTTAATTCTAGGTTACGAGAACCTCTAATAAATTGTAAGGGAATGCTTTTGGGAGCTAACTGTGATTTGGAAGTGGGAATTCTGGTAACCATTGGTTAAAAATTAAAACCTCTTAACTCAGTTGGTCAGGATGTATTTCTAGGTTACGCAAACCACCAATAAGTTGTAAAGAAATGTTTTTGGGAGCTGATTGTTTTGAAAATAGCGCCTCCTGTACTGAGATCCTACCTATTAGTAATATTATATTTGTTCTTCGAAGAATATACTATTGTACAGAGCTTTGGAAAAAAAAATTTTGGTGGTCTGACTGATAACATGTTGACCATAGTATTGTGCGTAACTTAACTATACTCTTGTTACCGTCAGTGTTAATTGAAAATGGTGTCCCAGTTTTTGTGTTTCACTTGGCTTCCAGAAACATAATAAGTCATTTTGGTTTTACTACACACTCCTGAAAATATGAGTCATTTTAGTGTAACTACACACTCCTAAAAATATAGAAAGTCATTTTAGTTTTACTACACACTCCTGGAGATATAGAAAGTCATTTTGGTTTTACTGCACACTCCTGGAGATATAGAAAGTCATTTTGGTTTTACTACACACTCCTGGAAATATAGAAAGTCATTTTAGTTTCACTACACGCTCCTGGAGATATAGAAAGTCATTTTGGTTTTACTGCACACTCCTGGAGATATAGAAAGTCATTTTGGTTTTACTACACACTCCTGGAAATATAGAAAGTCATTTTGGTTTTACTGCACACTCCTGGAAATATAGAAAGTCATTTTAGTTTCACTACAAACTCCTGGAGATATAGAAAGTCATTTTGGTTTTACTACACATTTAACTGATCGGTTTCAACCATATAAGAAAAACTGATTTTTGAGAGAAGCAAGGCATAAATTCTATCAATTTTACATGAAAATTAGTACATACAAACCATCCCAACAGTTTATAGCATGGGATTACCATGTATTTTTTTATATTTTTTTCTTTGTTTATTACATTCACAGGAACAGGATTTTTTTATTTTTCAAGAGCCGCAGCAATACCATGATTCCTGATATTTGGCAATGTGCTTACCACGCCTAAGGCACCGAATAAGCCTAAGAAAGTCTTATATATTGGAAAACCTATCGCTCAAGACTACTAGTCTCTTGAAACCAATCGATACAAGAAAACAGTGGTCTAGTATCAGCGTTAGGATAGCATCGTGGTTAAAGTATGTATCTTTAAATACGCCCATCTAACGTCCTGCAGATACTAGATTAGTCCGCTACCAGTCGGAGATTATACAAGCAAGTAAAAAATGCGCCGAAGTTTCTTTGGCGCGATCGAGTTTTCTGTTTAGCCGCTACAGCGTATAATCAAGGCCACCGAAAATAGATCAATCTTTTGGTGGTCTCGGTACAATGCTGTATGAGCCGCGGCCCATGAAATTTTAATCACGGCCCGGTGGTGGCCTGTCGTATATCGTTGCCAGAAGCACGGTTATGGCTAACTTTAACCTTAAATAAAAAAAAAAAACTACTGAGGCTAGAGGACTGCAATTTGGTATGTTTCATGATTGGAGGATGGATGATCGACATACCAATTTGCAGCCCTCTAGCCTCAGTAGTCTTTAAGATCTGAGGGCGGACAGAAAAAGTAGGGACAGAAAACTAATAAAAAGCGAACACAAAAATACCATCTTCGTGCTCGGTGGATTAACGAATTCATTAACAGTGTAATCTTCTGACAGAAAAATAAGAAGAAGAAGAAGAATGAGAAAGACGAGAGCTCAGTCGTTCTCTGATTACACTATGCAGTCGCTGTTTCTCTGCTCCTCTGCCGTTTCTGATTTTTCCTTGGCTCCTGTGACCTTTCGGTTCTGCCATCCCCATCCATTAATTAGATGAGGTCATATGGTTGACGGTCCCATTGCCTTTTAACTGAAGGTGAATGTTTCGACATGTCAAGTCTTGAAATATTTTCAACCCACTTTTCAGTTGTACTTCCACAGATTAAAATCTTATGAGAAAATATGGTGAAGTGATATGCAAAGATAAATCGTCACAAAAAGAGCTGACTTAAGCAATCTATTATTTGGTGTCTTACCACTAGAATAAAAAAATAATTGTTGTTGGTGTTGAAACGTAGCAGTTAGATTTCGCAAACATCTTTGCTTGCCAGACACCCCCGCAATATTATAATTTTCTTTATGCGGAGGTTAATAGGACGAGGAGCTTAATAACCTTCTGTGCGTTAGACTTACTGGAAAGTGAGAAAAAGCAGGTGAAGGAATAAGAAAATGGTTTTAAAACTTACGCATCAACAAGTCTATTTCCAAGAGAACACGTTACAGGACAGTCAAGAAAAGTTCAGGCAACTATAAGCTGATTTTTGTTGCTGGATCGGAAATCAATTTTTCAAATGACAAATCAAAAGCAGTTTCAAAAGCTTCTGCCCATGTTTATTTATTTATCTGCAAACATGATTACTTAATAACTCACCTCAGGATTTTCTTCAGCAACGATAAAAAGATGAAAACTGCAATCAGTTTTTCAAATTATATACCAAAAGCACTTTCAAAAGCTTCTGCCCATGTTCATTTATCTATCTGCAAACATGATTACTTAATAACTCACCTCAGGATTTTCTTCAGCAACGATAAAAAGATGAAAACTGCAAACAGTACCATTAAAATCAACGAAAAATGTAGGCGAGCGCAGGATGAGAAGAGATAAACAAAGGAAATGGAAAACTCTCATTAAAAAAAAGAATCGGACTCAGACCTCCGCTGGCGTTTTCCCCTTTAGGAAGTGTGAAGTATTCGAAGCCCGATGCATAACTTCACCGCCAAGTTTAAAAGGGTTTTCCGGTAGGGGCTTCAACAACGAAAGGTGCAGCGTGTAGTGGGTTTTATGACTTTGTGCTTGAAAGGAGAATGAAAATGTTTTTGCTTGTACGGAAGCAGAGATGCTCTCACGATTTATTAAACAGCAGTGTTTTTTTCTTTCTAAGGTTTTTTTAAACTCCCTGATTAGAGTTTGTTCATAGTCAGATTCCTCTTTCTGAAAAGTAGAGTTATTTTTGATTAACGCATAATGAACGATAATTCTTGTGCGGATCTACGTCTGGATACTAATTTTGTTTGGAGTGTATGTGTGCTTTGCAATCATGATAAAATTTTACGTTTGAATTTGTGTTACTAATTATCCTTAACTACTATTAAAATTAAATGTCGCCCATTTTACAGACGTACGCGTACATGCACACATACACACACATATATACATATATACGTATTTATATATATATATATATATATATATATATATATATATATATATATATATATATATATATATATATATATATATATATATATATATATATATATATATATATATATATATATATATATATATATATTTTAAATGTAAATTTTCTTCAACATTAAAGAGTTTCTTCCAAGGAGTGGCTGGTAAGAAAAGACAAGACTACAGGCACTACCACATTCATACGTTAACTGCTGAAACCAGGATGAACACCGCAGAAACCCTTCATAACATTCTTTGTAAACCTTGCAAACACTTCTCCTATATGTCAGAACTCTCTCAGAACTCACTGATTCATCTTCCCCCCCCACATACACTAATCGTATTTCTTCTTATTTCATCATGTCAGTTGATCTTATCAGTTCTTCACTGGAGGGGTAGGTAGAGCTCTCGGCTAGCACGCTGTTGGCCCAGCGTTCGACTCTCCGACCGGCCAATGAAGATTTAGAGGAATGTATTTCTGGTGATAGAAACTCATTTCTCGTCATAATGTGGTTCGGATTCCACAATAAGCTGTACAGTAGGTCCCGTTGCTAGGTAACCAGTTGGTTCTTAGCCACGTAAAATAAATCTAATCCTTCGGGCCAGCCCTAGGAGAGCTGTTAACCAGCTCAGGGGTCTGGTTAAACTAAGATATACTTAACTTAGTTGATCTTATTTCACATATTTTACACAGACAGTTCAACTTTTCAGCTTCCGCCATTTTTCTGCCATTCATATTCAGCCTACACACTTCACTTCAATAAAGGATAGTTTGTTTCAACACTCCTTTCTTAGATTCCTACCTTGGCTTCCATGTAAGCTCCAAGCTTCCCCCTCTTTCTCCCCGCCCCCCACCAGCACCTGTGCACACACACCTCATCTCTTATCTCACCATCAACTGATGTATTATTTAACTATACCCACTATTTCCATCCTTTCCCCGCCCCATGCTGAAGTTCAGTGCCCCAATTTTACCTTCTATTTTTGTAAACGCTTTCATTAAATTCTGTCGCTAGCCTTTTCAGTTTTTCTTAGTGATCCCCATCAACATTGTGTGTTTGCAAACATCAACCATTACCTATTCGATTTGCGACCCTTCTTTTCATCCCACGACTTTAAACTCACAGCTGTTCCCCTCCCTTTGGCTTTACTCATCAGCTGTATGCTTTTTTACCTTTTAGGTAGGTGGCTGCCATGGCTTTTCCAGTTCACAGACAAGTCATTTCCTTTAACTCCTTACTGGGGTTAGCTGATAACTCCTGAACCAGATAGTGTATACTCCTATATATATACATATATTTATATATATATATATATATATATATATATATATATATATATAGAACTCTTTCCTGTAATACTACAGTGTAATATGAAAATAAGAAGGCCCATAAAACACTATTTAAACGTTGAAACCATATATTTCGGGCACTTGTTTCTGTGCCCCTGTTCACTGGTCATGGACAGGTTGAGTTACAATGGTATATATACAAAAACATGAAGGTGTGGCCTTCAGGCCTCGATGTTAAGGAGGTGGCGTTTCTTAAGAAGGAGGAGATTGACCAAATTCCCTAGTGGTTTTTGGCCTCATTAGCTCCCGTTTGGCGATGGATCTGGCAGTCGCGTTTCGTCATCTTCTTCAAAAGGGTCCGAGGATTAAGTGTCAATGGCGTCCGATTTCCAATGTCCTCCTGACAGGTTCATATTGTTGGTTTGATTGATGATAGCAGATTCCAGCATCTTTCTTTTGTACGGACAGCTACTCTTGAAAACCAACTCCGCCCCACTCAGTTAAACGCCCTGTATTTCGGAAAATTCCCGAACTCTAAGCGTGTACTGATCTAGGTCTCTGTTATTCTTTAGGTAACGATCTAGTCTGGTTCTAGATGTCATGACAATTACTACACGGTAATAAACTCCGGCTTCTTCCCTTTTTGTTATTTAAGTATCGTTAACAGCGAACTCCCGATGGATTTGGGATAATGGAAAATGAAAGATTATTAGAACCAGTTGCTCGGTGGTTTGGATGTTTTCATCGTAAAGCTTTATTTTGTTGTTGAAATCTGTTGTCTGTTGTAGTGGGACCTCTTAGTATATTTTATTTCTTTATTAATAGCCCTCTCGATAATGTGTGGTGGACACAGACAGTTGCAGGTGTTGGCGGACGTGTTTTCTTGCTTCAGGTACTCATTTTATCTAAGTCCTCTGAGGAATAGTTGCAGCCTACACACTTAAGAAATGAAAGGATAGGTGGGTTTTTTATATACCGTAAATGCAAACAGAACAGGCATGCATTTCAGTATATAGAAAACCCATGTCTCCTACATTCATTTCTTAAGCTACCACGACGTCTCCGTAAAAATCATGGTAGGTGCAACTATTCCTCAGAGGACTTAGGATATGTTCAAATGAGTACCTGGATCAAGAATTTAACACGATCCGCCAACACCCAACGCAACTGCTCTATCCACACATTATCGAGAGGGCTATTATTAAAGCAAATAAAATATACCACAGAGGTTTCACAACAGACAAATAGATTTCAACAACAAAATAAAGCTTCCATACGATGAAAACATCCAAAAGGCCACCGAGCAACTCAGTTCTAATAATTTTCATTTTCCATTATCCCAAATCCATCGGGAGTTCGCTCGTTAACATATACTTAAATAACAAAAGGGAAGAAGCCGGAGTTTACAAGATACCTTAGTAATTGTCATGACATCTATGTAGGCGAGACAGGTAGATCGCTTCGCAAAGAATAACAGAGCACAAAAGATCAGTACGTTATCGAGAGTTCGGGAATTTTCCTACATATTAGAAATACAGGGCATGTCATTAACTGAGAGGGGGCAGAGTTGGTTTTCAAGAGTAGCTGTCCGTACAAAAGAAAGATGCTGGAATCTGCTATCATCAATCAAACCAACAATATGAACCTGTCAGAGGACATTGGAAATCGGACGCCATTGACACCTTAATCCTCGGACCCTTTTGAAGAAGATGACCCAAGAAACGCGACCGCCAGATCCATCGCCAAACGGGAGCTAATGAGGCCAAAACCACTAGGAATTTTCAACTCCTCCTTCTTAAGAAACGCCAGCTCCTTAACATCGGAGGCCCAAGGCCACACCTTCATGTTTTTGTATATATACCATTGTAACTTTCCACCTGTCCATATTCTACCAGTGAACATATACAGAAACAAGTGCCTGAAATATATGGTTTCAACGTTTAAATAGTGTTTTATGGGCCTTCTTATTTTCATATATATATATATATACTGTATATATATATATATTTATTTATTTATTTATGTATTTATTTATTTATTCATAAGAGCCACATTAACCTCATACCTTCTCGATTTCCTCACAATTTTTTGGATATTCTTATCACTACAAGTCTTGAGCCTTAGTGAAGAAAACATTAAGAAAACCTACCTCCCGCGGTAATACTCGAACCCACGCGCGATATTTCTTCTCTTCGGCTCAAGACTGGTAAAGATGAGCAAATATAAAAAAAAAAAAAATATGTGAGGAAATCGAGAAGTATAGGTCAAATGGGTATTACAAACACAAGTATATTATGGTGAGAATGACCGACATACACATATATATACACACTTTTATATATATGTGTGTGTGATATATATATATATATGTACACATATATATATATATATATATATATATATATATATATATATATATATATATATATATATATATATATGTACATATATATATATATATATATATATATATATATATATATATATATATATATATAGATATATATATGTATGCTTAGCTAACTTTTCGCCTCACCAAGAGTCCAGTTGCTTAATAACGTGGAAATATAGTCGTTAAAATCGTATAGGAATCGAAATACTAAACGCGAATAATCTCACAGTCGACAGGTTTAATACATTTAACTGTCTCACAATCTGAAACACTGAGGTTAAGAAGCCACAACATGCTTCATCTTTTAACCAGAAAATATAGAGTAAAGTACATTTATTGCTGATCAACTTCAGTTGATATGCATGGTTTTGTAATAGCTTACATTTTAATGGTTCTACTGTACGTACTTCAAGGTGTATGCAACTAAGTTTGAACACAAAGACTAACGTATAATTTTAATAGCAAAGGGACTAAAGTTAACAGAAGACATATTGTGATCTGAAGATAAAGACGATTTTTTAGTTAGATCTTTCTACCATCGATACACTAGAACATACCTACTTTTGATAGATAGCTATTTGCAAAAGCTTTGTTTTTCATGTAGACGAGGAGCATTTGAATCAGTGTCGTTCATTTCTGTACTTTTTTCAGCTTTAATTAAGGTTTCATTTATAAGCCTGTCGTCACTATCTTATTATCAGGGCAAGATTTCCATTTCACCTCTAAGATGTTGACATTTTATATGTTAATGATATGAAGTTCCTGAGCTTCAAGTTCCACTTGTATTTTGTTCTTTTACTGAAACACATTTGTAAAGATATAAGGTCGACCTTTGTATACGTTTAACACAATGATCGTAGAATTATTTTGAAATTTTATTCTTTCAACATCGATGGCTTTTGCTGTCGTGATATCAGTCAGTATATTTAGAAACGTTATGGTCATGAATTGTCAAATGGACCCGGAAGTTGCAACAAAATAACAAGGTAAAAGAAATAAAAAAAATAAATTTTTGCTTCAAATCAAAGGGAGGGGAAAATGTAGTTATTCAGCTGAGTTTGGTAATTGAGGGAAATCCCATTAGGAATAACTCAGAGAAACATGATTGGAACATAAATAATATTCTTTCGTTTACATTTTCTGCGATGTGTGTTTAAAGCTTATTTGTATAGGTATGCTTGTATTACTGCAAGTAGGAATGTGGATATTTTTATGCAAGCACTCACGCTTATATAAATGTACAGCATACTGTTTCATACATATGCAAATAGCTTACAAATATATTTCATATAAGCATGAGCTAAATAAACACGGCCCCATACTTGTACTACAAAGTTAATATTTAGATACCATTAACACAGTTATCATCTTATATTGTAGATTTATCTTGATTTATCTTCATTAACCTCTGAATTTTCACTGTAAGTAGAAAAGCAAACACGAGCTGGCCATCACAGAGTACAAGGGAAAACATAAAACGAAAATAGCTCTGGAGTGAGGGAATGTAGAATAAAACAATTGCATCCATCGACTATCCTACCTTTCATTCAATTAAGGGCTGGTTTGAGGCATTTTGCTTTCGGAAAACAATCCCTGTTGAATGTTTCCTGTTATCAAGAGTCAGTTTTAACAATTATACTGTATTGTGGGATTGGTGTATTCCTAGTGTAACACATTTTATGGAGGGCAATCTACCGTTTTGAAAATTTGTTTGTATAATTTTTACCATGGACTATAGAATAACTTTATTTATTTGATGATTTGTATTGCGTAATCTGCTTACCCATTATCTTATTTGTCATGCTACAAAAAGAATTCATAATCCGAAAGTTAGTTACACGGATTACCGTTCAACGGTGAAGCATTTTTCCAAGATTCTCTCCATATTATATATCACTTGACATGGCGTGGCTGCGTGTTCGTGGATAAATTCAGTAGCCTTACACAGGGATTGATATTCCTCTTCTGAAATGTTTTCGTTCCCAATGAGCTTCTGAGCTATTTTGCATGCAGATAGGAAAGTTGCGTCGACCTGCTTGGCTATCGTGTCGAAACGCATTTTGTCCTCGAAGCCAGCTTTATTCCTGTAGTCCAGCCTGCAGTTGTAGCACACGGGAAGGTCACCACTCACGGACTGAGTGCATCGGAAGCATTTCAGCATGAGTTCGGGTAGTTTGGAAGCTGTTTGCCACTCGAATTGGCAAGCGTCGCATTCGCACGCTATGTGGTACTTCTCCTTCAGGTGCTTTCGTCTCTTTTCTCTTTCTTCGTCCAAGTAATCTGGAGTATATGAGATGGTCACTTCTTCGCCAGCTGCGATGGGCCTCACTGCTCGTAGGACCATGTCCCTCCCTCGCGTGTAGTGTTTTGCAGAAGGGTTGCAGGAGTGGTTGACCAGGCTCAGGGTTGGGTAGATTCCTGCGCCTATGCGTTTCTGCAGAGATGGAGATGATAAGGCTTAACATTCTTAACCTGGTGCTAGGAACTAACTTACTTTAGTAACCTGATGCTAGGAACTATATAACTTTGGTAACCTGGTTATAGGAACAGTTTAACTTTAATATCCTGGTCCTAAGAACTAATTAACTTTAGTAACTTGGTGCTTGGAACTAATTAACTTGTGACCTGGTGCTAGGAACAGTTTTACTTTAGTATCTTGGTCTTAGGAACTAATTAACTTTAGTATCCTGGTCCTAGGAACTAATTAACTTTAGTAACCTGGTGCTAGGAACTATTTAACTTTATAGTAACCTGGTGCTTGGAACTAATTAACTTTAGTAACCTGGTGCTGAGAACGAATTGACTTGAGTAACCTGGTGCTGAGAACAAATTGACTTGAGTAACCTGGTGCTAGGAACTATTTAACTGAGTAATGATATTGGTAAATACCGTTCTAAATCAATCTAATTAGGTAAATACACACATGTAAATCATTTTCTGTAACATAATTTTGTTCTTCAGAAACGAAACAGTTATATATTTCATATCCAGTTTCATGAAAGTCATTTATGGCCATGGCAGTAAAGTAGGTAAACATATATTTGAGTATTATCAGGAAGAAGCCTTCGACTTACCAGCTCATGTTCGACACCGTAACAGTTCTTCTGTATCTTCAATAAATAAGAAAGAAGAAGAGCGCCCGTCTTGATTAATTCTCCATCAGGTGGGGTGACAGCCTTACCCTCCGCGCTGATGAAGAATCTTCCGCTCTTTTCCAGTAGCTTAGTAAGCACCAAAGCGACAAGGCTGTGCATGAACAAGCTCTTGAAATCGAACAGTTCGACGTTGCTACACAAATGGCTGATTGCTTCGGGAGACTCTGAACTGTAAATCCCGGCACCGCTGAGACCCAGCTCTTCTGGACAGGCGTTATTCGTTTCCCTCTGCTGTTTCGTGTCTAGAAGGGCCAGCCGGCTGTAAGGAACGCCTCGGAGGATTTTGTAAGCTAAGCTCTTGTTGGCACTCAGTTCCATCGAGATCAGAGGCGGGAGAATGGCGCATTCTATCCAGTGCTCTTCAGTAAGGGCAGAGAGCCGGCATGTTTCGCTGCAGTACACGACCTGATGGTAATAGACCGTGTTTGGGACTTGTAGTTTTTTATACTGGAGTTATATGTTTCAAAAATATTTATGTGTGTAATGCATCTATGTCAATGCTCTAGATTTATAAATGTTTGGTATATGATTTTTATGCAAATCCCTCCACACACATTACATGCATTTGTGTGTGTGCATATATATATATATATATATATATATATATATATATATATATATATATATATATATATATATATATATATATATATATATATATATATATATATAGATATATATATATATACATAAATTTATATATAAATATATATATATATGTATATATGAATATATATATTTAATATATATATATATATATATATATATATATATATATTATATATATATATACACATATACATACATGAATAAATTTATATATAAATATATATATATATATATATATGTATATAATATATATATATATATATATATATATATATATTTACATATATATATATATATATATATATATATATATATATATATATATATATATATATATATATAAAATGTGTGTCTGAATCTGTGCAAATAAACGCATAACTACATTTGATAAAATGTAAAGAACTGATCGAACGAAAGCAGAGCATTTTTTTTTCTCTGAAGAAAAAACAGGATAACAGGAACTGCCGTTAATAGAAAAGGAAAAGGTATCTATTAGTGAGCGTTCCTTTTTTTATATCTCTCTTAGCAGAGAAAATAAATATTGTTGTATCAGTGTATTTTATCTCGAGAGTGACACAGAGAAGAGGAAATCGTGCCTGTACGCTGTAGCTTATTCTAACATTTTCAGGTAATTTATCCATATTTCAGGTGTGTTTTTTTTTACCGTTCAGTGCGTATGAAAATTTAAGTGTCAGATAAGAAAATAAATTGAAAGATCAAATAAAGAATGACAGACGCTCCATCCATCCTTGTCCTGAATCTTGTATCATTCCTTTTTACTGTTAGAGGAATTGCGTCTGGCAAATGGTTTTGATACTTTGCTGAACTGAACCTCGTATGGACTTTATTGTTCTTGACTTAGCAAAGGAAAAGGATATATCTTCACTGTTTTAGTTTTCTGAAAATAAAACTATTGTGCCGGCTTTGTCTGTCCTTCCGCACTTTTTCTGTCCACGCTTTTTTCTGTCCGCCCTCAGATCTTAAAAACTACTGAGGCTAGACGGCTGCAAATTGGTATGTTAATCATCCACCCTCCAATCATCAAACATACCAAATTGCAGCCCTCTAGCCTGAGTAGTTTTTATTTTATTTAAGGTTAAAGTCACCCATAATCGTGGTTCTGGCAACGATCTATAAGGATAGGACACCACCGACCCGTAGTTAAAGTTTCATGGACCGCGGCTCATACAGCACTATACCGAGACCACCGAAAGATAGATCTGTTCCCGGTGGCCTTGATTATACGCTGTACAGAAAACTCGATTGCTCCGAAGAAACCAGCGCAATTTTTACTTGTTGTTAAGTTGTCTAATAAACTAAAACCTCCAGTGCTTTAACTTCGTGGTGTTGACAACAGCTGAATGGGAACTTTAGTAATGTAAATATTTACAGAATAGATGTGGGAATGGTAACTGGAGCTTTATAAAGTAATTTGTTACTTTGAATATCTAATCATAGTAATTTTTTTTCACCTGACGGTAAATATCGGCAGCCGAAGTCATTATAGGATTAGTTAACGTCATCTTGAAAAAAACCATATTCTATAGTGGCTTTATAGCGTAAATTAACATGGAAGTATCTTATCACGTTAATAACATATTGCTAGATTTCTATGAACTTATATGCAGAAGTTAGTCAGTGTTCAAAATCTAATGTTTTAATGTAATTCAAGAGTGTTGAAATTGTATTCTGTAGTGGCTTTATCACATATATTGATACAGAAATATCTTCGCCTGTTAATGGAATATTGCTGGATTTCTATGAACGTACATACAGGAGTTACAATTTTCAAAATTAAAATTTTATGTAATTCAAGAGTGTTGATATTATATTCTGTAGTGGCTTTATCACGTACATTGATACAAAAATATCTTTTCCTGTTAATGAAATATTGCTAAATTTCTATGAACGTACATGCAGGAGTTGGTCAATTTTCTGAATTTAAAGTATTTCAATAATATTGAAATCGCGAGTAGTGAGAGTTGCAGTAATACCCCCTCGGAAATTTCATCTTAAGACGCCATGTCCATCATGAGCACCCGACAAGAGCCCGAGGAAGCCAATTTACACGAGGCTCACGTCAAATAAAGTAAACGAATTCAAACGCCACTTTACCTTCGGACACGTCGGGCATGGGACGGGTTTCAGAGAAAAGTGGAGGCAGAACGAACAATAATTTGGCAGCTTGTCAGAGTCGAGGCTTACGCTGTGAGCCCTCTCGACGCCCAGAACCTCACCTGGAAATAATGACGCAGATTGGGTGGATTACAGTTGCGGCAGAGACAGTATAATCATGTGTGAGAGATCGTCCATGGTGAAGCTTTCTGTGCAACTGGTTTTGCGAAAGGGGATTCGTCATATATGTTTCCTTGTTCTAGAGCAAATAACTGCTCAGTTGACTGTGGTTTTGGATGTGCGGTTGCTTTTAGATAGCAAATGATCAGACAACCATTATTTTTCCTTTTATTAATTCTGGTTTCTTTCATAGGTTGGAAGATTCCCTAATTTATTCTATGGTCGAAAAAAATGCCTCCTTGCTGGCCTTTATTAGTTTTCTGTGAAAGAAAACCATTTAGATGGCTTTGTCTGTCTGTCCGTCCGCGCTTTTTCTGTCCATCCTCAGGTCTTTAAAACTACTGAGGCTAGAGGGCTGCAGATCGTTATGTTGGTCATCCACCCGCCAATCATCAAACACCAAATTGCAGCCCTCTAGCCTCAGTAGTTTTTATTTTATTTAAGGTTAAAGTTAGCCATGGTCGTGCGTCTGGCATCGCTATAGGTGCCAACAACACAGGCCACCACCGGGCTGTGGATGAAAGTTTCATGGGCCGCGGCTGAGAGTTTCATCTTTTGCTGGCACTGAAATGCGTACAGAACTAACGACTAGATCAGCTATTTGTAGGAAGACAGGAGTCCCGTTGCCATCCACCTGTCTAGAAAAGGCGTCCATATTTTAACAAATATAAAAAATTAAGTTATTTATGAAATAAGATGAAAAGGTTTGTGTTAAATAATTATAGCTAACTGCAAAGGAGAATAAAATAACAGAAGTTTCAGAAGATGCTAGTTGAAAGTAAACGCGATTTGGCTTTTGCCCTTCTCTCTCTCTCTCTCTCTCTCTCTCTCTCTCTCTCTCTCTCTCTCTCTCTCTCTCTTTCTAGTGTTTCTATATTACATATAGCGTCTGTTTTAAACTAGTAGTTCATATATATATATATATATATATATATATATATATACACATACACACACATATATATATATATATATATATATATATATATATATATATACACATATATATATATATATATATATATATATATATATATATATATATATATATATATATATATGGCACAACAAGAATTCCTAGAAAGCCGTCAGTGCTCCCTCAGATTTAAAATGTGAGATTAAATGCCCTCCTCTGTATAGCAAGGGGAATTAAATATTCAGTCTCTCCTATAAATCATTCATCTGGAAATTCTTTGAAATCTATATATAAACAGATCACTGGGAATGTGTTAGTTTGTTCACAACCAGCTATTTTTAACCCTTGCTAATAAGAGATAGACAAACACGCCTACGCACAAAACGTGAAAATTAAATTCTCTTAAAAGGCTGCTTCATCTTGTAAGGAAATGTGAATGAACTTACCTGGGCGAATATCGCGAGCAGCAATTAAGCATCTTCCCTTGGCAGGTGCGTAAGACACATCTAGGGCGCTGCTTAGAGCGGGGAATTTCTTGTTAGGTTCGTTGAGAAGGGGCGTATTCTTCCTATGGGATAATAGCAGGGTCTTTAGGGAAGGCGTCTTGCTTCCAGGGTCGTCAGCGACTCCACATTCTTCTTCCTCTGTTTTGATTGACTTCTCTTTCAAAGGCTCATTTCGATCTGAAGCTCCGTCGCCTTTGTTAGTCAAGTTTTCTGTAGCGTCCAGACACTTTTGTCTCCTTGCTTTCAGTTTAAGCCTACGTTTCTCTGGATAGCCGTATTTCAGCGCCATTTCTATATCCTCCAGACACTTGTCGTAAGCACTCAGCTCGAACATGATGGCAGACCTGTTGGCGTAGCCCATCGCCAAAGCTTCGCTGTCTGTTGATTGGGTGTCACCATAACGTTCTGTGCTTGGGTTTTGATTTGGGTAACTCTTATCGTCTCTCTTGAATTCGGTTCCACGAGATGAATCGCTCTTTTCTCCTTTCTCAACATCACATTTTGAATCTCTCGATGATGCTTCTCTCAGCACGGGATGTGGAGCTGACATAATACTCAAATTGTACAGTTGTAATGCCTTTTCGAGGTTCTTCATTTTGTAGTATGTATTCCCTTCGTTCCGCAGGCGGGTTGCCTCCATTTCTGATTTCCCGGAAGAGACTAGAGTGGGTTCCATGATCTGATGAACCTCTCTCATCCCCCAGACAACTGAGAATATCTCTTCGTAAGTGCCGCCATTGCATATGGTCTCGAAGAGAGAAAGTTTCTCAGGCTCAGACTCGAATAACTTGAACAATTCGTCGGCTTTGTCGACGAATCTCTGACCCCACATCTTGAAAATGATCTGAAATGATAATGAAAATGATAATTAAGAAAATATTGATAGTGGTCAGTGGATGCATTTGTCTAGCACAGACCTAATGAAAACAAAATGAAAAAGAGCGGACTAATTCATGGTAACTGGAAGAATGAATCTGTGACCTATTAGTACTTAATATTGTCCAGAAAGGTATATTTTGAACAGGTAACTGCTTGACGTTAGAGGAATGTAGAAATAAATTTGGGTCGGGTCCGCCTCTATTAAGGAAGGTATATTTCTTTACATGGACCTTGTCGCTGTTGTGAATTCCATTACACAACATATACATGTACCACCTAAACTTATCTCCCAATACAGATTGAATTATTGCACATTCTTCGCACTTCTTGAACATATCAAAATTGCGCCCCAACAGCTCTAACCACACCATCTAACCAGCACTTTTCCACTTTGGACCCCCCGCCCCCAGCCTCAAAAATACACAAACATTATAAACGTTTCGCCTTCCATTCTTTCCACATGAGCAGCCATCTCTGATCTTTTTCCCCCATTTGTTGCCTATAACACTATCTCGTAGTGTTTCTACATTTTTCTTTCATTTTCAGCCATGTTTACTTCATGTATTAAAGGGTAAACACATTATCCCGACAGTTTAAACATTCTCTTTTCACTGGCATTCGGCATTAAGACTTCATTATTAAAAATAGAGCTGTTTTACAGTCTCACACACACACACACACACACACACACAGTAAAATCAGTGAAGACACCAAAGCCAAAACCCGGAACACCATTTTTCACAGCTTTATTGGGACATGTTTCGAGTAACACTCACTCGTTATCAGCCTACGAATTAAATTGAATATAACATTAATTTTTGTATAATAAAATTCATAATAATACTGGAAACATAATTACCATAAAGAATTATAAAACTACGTTTAAAAGATGGTTAATCAAAATAATTGAAATAAAATAAAGCAAAATACAGATTTTAAGTCACAAAAATGGAAGGTACAAAGGCAATAAATTCACTAACACACCAGTAAAACGCAGACTAAAAACACGGAAGTGAGGTTCCAGCCACATTTCTAGCCAAAAAAGGTTTCATCTTGAATACATTACATCTAAAATGTCGAGGTCTGCAGCAAACTGAGCATTGGCTAAAACAGAAAAATCTTCAATATGTAATGGGTGTCCAGTCTCCTTGCTGTGCTCGATAATCGCACTGTAACTAGGTCTTGAAAGATAATTGCCTGCACGAGGAGACTTACCGATGTGTTCAAAGCATCTCATCCTAGCTGATCTGGTAGTTTTTCCAACGTAAGTGGCATCACAACCACTACACTGCCATTTTCTAGATCAAATTGAACCGAAGGCTTGTTGGTATAGGGTCTTTAATTTTAAAGAAATTGCCTAATTTATTTTGCAAACTGAAGTATGTTTTGATATCTAGCTGAGGGTTTTCCAGTGGACGAAATAGAATTTAATGGCTTTTTTAAAATCGTAACTCTGTGTTCCAGTAAAGGTTAAAGGTGAATAAATAACAGGTTTCTTTATGATAGCGGCAGTTTTGGGTTGTTTGTTTACATGTAATTTCGAGAGTTATTTACCAGTACATATATTCACGTAATTCAACGAATAGCCATTGCTTTTTAGTTTTCTTAAAAGAAAACTATTGTGCCACCTCTGTCTGTCCGTCCACACTTTTTCTGCCTGCCCTCAAATCTTAAAAACTACTGATTCTAGAGGGCTGCGAGTTGGAATATTGACAATCCACCCTCCAATCATCAAACATACCAAATTGCAACCCTCTAGCCTCGGTAGTTTTTATTTTATTTAAGGTTAAAGATAGCCATAATCGTGCTTCTAGCAGCGATATAGGATGGGCCACCATCGGGCCGTGGTTTAAATTTCATAGACCGCGGCTCATACAGCATTATACCAAGACCACCGAAAGATAGGTCTGTTTTCGGTGGTCTTGATTATACGCTGCACAGAAAACTCGATTGCGCTGAAGAAACTAAGGCGCATATTTTACTTGTTAAAAGTGACTTTCGAAATTCCAATCCTTCATGCAAATCCAAAAAGCTAGAACACATTTTATATGCTCTGGTCACTGATGTAAATATCAAATTCATCTTATACTTCAAAGGTGTAGCTGATTGAAATTTGGACATAGGACCTGTGAAAGTACGCTGTCTAGTGTGTGAAGTGGAAAATTCATTATTAAGATTTTTTACCAGAAGAATCTAGAAAAGCAAGCGTGTGGTTATCTTCGATTTCAGAAGTAAATTCTATACTAATATGCTTACTATTAAGGTACTTCTTAATAGTATATATATATATATATATATATGTGTGTGTGTGTGTATGTGTGTGTAATATATATAGGCCTATGTATGTATGTGTGTATATATATATCTATATATATATATATATATATATATATATACCACAGGTGAAAAATATATATATATATATATTTCAGAAAACGAAGGACTGATACAGAGTGTGAGAAGTCACAAAAGTTTTAAAGGACACATATATACACATATCATAGCTTCAATGCTTTAAGAACTCATTTGATAAAAAAAGAATTTAGGGGAGTCAGATGGAACTAGGTCGAGAGACTCTGAGGTGTAAAATCTTTGTGTTCAACAAATAGTTTGATTCCTCAGCAATATTGCCGGTCAGGTGATCTTCCACACATTTGACTGAAGTGTTATTTATATTCTTTTACCTTAAAACGTGCGTTAATTTGATCTAGATTAGTTGCATTAAAATCTGCCCTAAAAGTGAGTTTGATCGTTCATTAACGTGATAGAACTGCAGTTGTCTAGTTGATAGCTTTGGAGAGGATCCAGGCTTTAAATCGGCAGATAGGTAGACTTTGAAATCTCTGTTTTTTGGGAGAAAATTGAACTTGTGATTTTTTACACATGATTTTCTAATCATTATAATCTTAACATTTTGAACTGGTCTTAAATTAGGAGATTTAAAAAAATATTCATGAAATATCTTTTATATTATTATTTTGTCATGTTAGCAAAATTTTTGCCATATCTTGGCTATGCAACACAAAAGTCTTTTTCCATTATTGTGTTTTGCATTTCATGTGATTTTTAAATTTTTTCTATCATGTTTGATTCTTCCACAGATGTCTGTGGACAGATGTCGGTGACAATATAAACTGTTTTGAATAACATTATGGTAAACTGCTTTTGACAAAAAGACTAGTTATTGATTTGGGGAACAGTGGAGTTTGGATATTTTCAGGCTATCATTAGCCATAGTGAGACTTCTTTAATCAGAAAGTGTTTTACAGTTCAGAGTTTAGTTATCTAACTCGATATTTCATTTATTATCATTTTAATCTTTGCTTTGTTTTATTCATTTGTTGTTGTAGGTTATTTGAATAATAAACCTATTTTTGTAAAGAAACTATTGCGTTTCTTTAAATGGTCCATTTAGTTGATTTGGTGAGAATGAGGTGGGATTGGTCTGTGGGTGAACCTGAGAAAATGATTTGAGAGAGCCAAAGAGAGAGGCGATACACAGACAGAGGGAGAGAGAGAGAGCCTAACGGTTGAGAAAAATAGAAAATGTAAGTGTTGTATGTATAGTGACTTCTCACACTCTGCCAGTCCGTTTCATGATTGAAATAAAGTCGAAACCGGTCAGACCTACACCCTGCTTCTTATTTTTCACCTGGGTAATGTGTGATAAATGAAGGGTACAAAAAGTGATAATAATCATCATATATATATATATATATATATATATATATATATATATATATATATATATATATATACATGCATATATATATATATATATATATATATATATATATATATATATATATATATAGTTATGTATCTGTTCGTGTGGGTGTATGTATGTGTGTGCGCGCAGTTTGAAGTGGATAGTCCGTAAATGTTCCTACCAATAATCTTGTGACGATACGGTTACATAAAACTTCCTGTTTTTATATTAGGCAGAAAACCTAGGGCTTTGATGTTTGTAACTATAAAAACCTCTTCCATTAAGGACGATAAAGATTACTCACCTAACCAGTACCCAATTCTACTGTTGTTTACTTGACAAATGTAAAAAAAAAAAAAAAAAAAAAAAAAAAAACATTCCATGAAAATCCCGTGTGGGAGTTAGGGGATCTACAGAACAGAATTTCCTCTCTCTATTTCAAGCGAATAGGTATCAGCACCAAACCCCAAAAAAAAAAAAAAAAAAAAAAAAAACAGGGATTTTCTGGTACCTGGGTGTATACTATTCTTACAGTGAATTCCAGAGATTTAGCCCCGTTTTGCTCTATTTTAGATGTAGGAATGAAAATATCCCCTAAAGCGTCTGTCTGAATGGGTATTAATTTCTTATTGTCGGAAATTGTTCTGTAGTCCATCAGGGAATTATTACCACGCTGCTCTCAGAAATGAAGTTTTACGTCACTTCCATAAGAGATGAATGAATGCACGGCATACAAACACTGGCAAATGGCAAAGAAAAGAAAATGCTTGCAACTAGGACGAAAAAACTTTGAGAAAAGGACATTTCATTAAGGTCAGTTACATAGACCAGCTATTTGTAGGCGAAGAGATAATGATTGTTTCCTACACAAAATCAAAGGTAAGCTTCACTTAGCAGAATGACACAATAATAGCATTAGTCCACGTTACCGATATTAAGATGCACAAGTTAGTTGAAGAATGGCAAAGTATCGTAGGTAATATACGGTGAATTAAAGCACATAGATTATTGATAGACGCAGTGGACCTATGCAAAATAACTCAAATTGAAGTTTGGTTGGGATACATGATTGACAGATGGTAGCCTTTATTTATATATATATATATATATATATATATATATATATATATATATATATATATATGTATTTGTGTGTGTGTGTGTGTGTGTGTGTGTGTGTGTATGTGTGTGAGTAAAAGCCACAATAGTGTAAATTAGAGACCTTATTTTTCCAAAATACAAAAGAGGTAAAAAAAAAAGGAGCTTTCAGCCATTTGCACAACGATCCTCTTCAACTGAAGAGGACCGTTGTGCAAACGGTCGAAAGCTTTTTTTTACCTCTTTTGTGTTTTGGAAGAATACAGTCGCTCATTTACATTATTGTGTCTTTTTACTCATTACATCCGGTCATAATAAGTGATGCACCATAGATATATATATGTGTGTGTGCATGCGTGTGAGCGCGTGTAGGTATATGTATATATATATATATATATATATATATATATATATATATATATATATATATATATATATATATATATATATTATATATATATGATATTTATATAGGTGAAAAATATAACGGTTTACTTTATAGCCATTGAGGTATATAACTGACATTATGCTGAGGTATATGATGCTAAAATGTTAAAGAATAATTGGTGGATAAAAGAAAATTACCTTCCGCCGTATCAGTTAAATCCTATCCTATTGTTGTCAGCACCAAACGCTTTTCATAATACAGTTTTACTTCATCTGTGACCTTGGAAAGTTACTTTCAACATCTCTTTCCCCTTTTCGTACTTTCCAGGACGCTAGGGTAAGACATGAATAAAGGAAAACTCTCTTGGAAGTTCGAGAGCTTTGGGAATCGGAAATTTTGGTCACCACGCTTTCCCAGTTATTTATGAAGCTGGGATCTTTTTACCTTCTTCCCGAGTCCCAAGGGTCTGTTGTGACACTTACGTCTTAATGTGGGTCACAGAGTAAGCAGGAAGGGTTTGTAGTGTAGGCAGAATGGAAAGAGAATAAGGACGACAAGTGGAGGAATGAGAAAACGAACAGATTGTTGTATGAAAAAGGAATTATCTGAAGTGTGCAATTGCATGGCTGAAGAGATCATGACTGTACAGGTTATAAAGGTGGACGGATAGAGTAGCCAAGAAAAAAGTGAAGTTGTTTTATGGGAAAATAAATGCAAACAGAAAGAATAATGAACAAATAGATATCAGAATAAAACATGCAAATTGAGAATGCTTTCTGAAATGAATACTTTTTCGGTCATGGAAGTGAGTATTTTGAAGATTTAATGAATGTTAAGGACGGAAGAGGGGCAGAAATACATCAGGAGAGAGTTGAAGAAGTTAGCGCAAGTTAAATAAATGCTTGTGGGAATGACTGCTGAGGCTGTAAGGAGGGCATTTAGGTGGTTAAAGAATGGAATGACATCTGAAAGTTGATTG
Organism: Macrobrachium rosenbergii; assembly: GCF_040412425.1. Lineage (NCBI taxonomy): Eukaryota > Metazoa > Arthropoda > Malacostraca > Decapoda > Palaemonidae > Macrobrachium > Macrobrachium rosenbergii. Next base: position 32,719,387 of record NC_089787.1, on the reverse strand, counting down.
GACCACAAGTGAGATACTTCGGTTTGATAGTAATAGTGTGATTGGGCGGCTGACTAGGATGTGTAAGGTATGTTTGGATGAGGATTGTGCAGGAACAATGAGAAGGATAATTGTTCTGTTGTATAAGGGTAAGGGTGATAAAGGAAACTATAAATCTTATAGGGGCCTTATGTATTGCAGGAGTGGAACATGGTAGGATTTTAATTAAGAATGTAAGACAGATAACAGAAATAGTGAAAAAAGCATGGGCATAGATAAGATAGTGTGTGTGTGTATAAAACAAGCTTTTGTAGTTAAATTGTTGTTCAAGAAGTTTGAAAGTAATAGGAAGATGTATGTAGCGTACAAGAACCGTCAAAAAGCTCATGACAGAACTGAGAAACAGCAATGCAAAGGGTATTGAAGGAGATTGGCACAGGAGATAAGAGCGATTAAAAGCTTTTATGATGGAAGTAAAGCAAAAGATAGGAGAGTGGTTTTGTATAAAAAAGTGTGTCTGAGACAAGAGTGTTATGTCTCCGTAGTATTTCAATATTTTTAGGGACTGAGTGATGCGAGAATTCAGAGAAGGGACATAACCAGGAGTTTCAAAGTTATGGCAAAAGAAACTGAAGTTTTGAATGTTGTATGTACTGCCTGATATTTGCATAAGGTTAATCAGATAATGAAGTGAAAACGCAGAGACCTGCAATAGATATTGAAAGTGTTTAGAATGAGGGAAAACCGAGTATAAACGGAATACGAGAAGTTGGAATACTGAATAGTAATGTGGATGGTGGAAGAAGGAAGAGGCTGATTTATATAGATATTTGGACGTAAATATAATGGATAGTGGTTAAGACGAGAGAGGAAGTGTGTCAGATAGTAGCAAGGTGTATGCAGATAACGGAGAAGGGACGACTTGAAGTGTCTATGGAAGTCAAAAATTAAATAAGAGAAGGGATTGTTGATCAGTATCTCCTTTATGGAATTGAAGTGTGGAGGATGATGATGATGTAGAGTTGAGTAGTTTTTGAGGTATGTTGGGCTCAAGAGGAAATGAAGTTATGAAAAATGCAGACACTTAGCAAGGATAAACAGGTTAGCATAGGAGATATTTGAGTTAGTGCAAGAACTTTTTCAGTATAATTAAAAAAACTAATTTTCTTTTTAGGAAATATTAAAACTAGTTGCAATCCAGAGGACAGGAAAATGAGAGAATCTGATTTTCCTGTGATTTCCGTTTTAAACTGAGCATACGGCAACAAAATTACAACAGAAATGACTTTATAGTTGGCTGGAAGCGTTAAATGTATCGTCTCCTAACATTATGAGTGAAATTGATAAAGACAATCCCACTCGATATGAAACCGATAATTTCGTTACAGGTTATAAAACTGCACAACCAACGTGGAAAATAAAAGGTAACCTTCAAGCAGGCGTTACGCCGGCTAATTTGAGAGCCGCGCTTGCTTAATGTAGTCTGAAATCTGCCTTTCATGCAGGCAATTGATTGACATGTCTGCAGGCAGTGAGGCTTCACTGTCGCCGACTCAACCCTGCAATGTCAGTGAGCTTGAATATCCGTCTTTCATCCTAAACGGCTGATTGAACTTTGCTTCCGTTATTGAGGCGGATAATACGGAACAAATTAGTTTGCTTTCAGTTTTTTTAAAAGAAAACTATTGTGCTGGCTTTGTCTGTCCGTCCGCACTTTTTTCTGTCCGCCCTCAATCTTAAAAAAGTTCTGAGACTAGAGGGCTGCAAATTGATATGTTGATTATCCACCCTCCAATCATCATGCATACCAAATTGCAGCCCTCTAGCCTCAGTAGTTTTATTTTATTTAAGGTTAAAGTTAACCATAATCGTGCGCCTGGCACCGATATAGGACAAGCCACCACCGGGCCGTGGTTAAGGTTTCACGGGCCGCGGCTCATACAGCATTATACCGAGACCACCGAAAGATGGATCTATTTTCATTGGCCTTGATTATACGCAGTAGCGGCCGTACAGAAAACTCGATTGCGCCGAAGAAACGTCGGCGCATTGTTTACTTGTTTTTGCCTCACACACATCACGATCGTTTCCAGATTAATGAAAGTACTGAACTCGCACAGAGAATTACACGGATGGTTTGGAAATCTATGTCAGTCAAAAAATCGTTCCGCTTAACATTCATTAATGATTTGAATGTGGTGTTCCCGTTGTTGCTGTAGAAATAGACTATTACTGGTAAACAGATTTCGTTTAATGAGATTTATTCAACTGTTGGCAATGTTGGAAAGCCATATATGTATTTATGCTGTGTTTTAAATCAGTAAGCTATTTCTCCTAACAGAGGATGACTGCACAGAAAAGATAGACACAGGCAATTAATTTTGAAAATGATTGACATAAAATACGAATATATATGTATATATATAATTATATGTGTATACATATATTATATATATTTTATTTATATTATATATACAGTATATTTACATATATAAGATATACTTATCTAAATATATATATACACACATACTGCATACGTATGTACATACATATATATATACATACATATAAGTATGTATATGCATACATACATACACACACACACACCCGATTATATTTAGTGTTGGCACCAGAAGATATAGCCTTCGAGATTTTCAGGTGTGGTATTTTGGGAATGATGCTGCTTGTCTTACGACATACTCTTCTCTGGCAGTAACCTACTGTAGTCATGTGACAGCTAGGTACCAAACTGAATACGTAGGTGAACAGAGGCCCATGGAACTTTAACCACCACCCGGTTGTGGCCTATCCTATATCGTTGCCAGAAGCACGATTATGGCTAACTTTAACTTTAAATAAAATAAAAACTATTGAGGCTAGAGGGCTGCAATTTGGTATGTTTGATGATCGGAGGGTGGATGATCAACATACCAATTTGCATCCCTCTAGCCTCAGTAGTTTTTCAGATCTGAGGTCGGACAGAAAAAGTGCGGACGGACAGACAAAGCCGGCACAATGGTTTTCTTTTCAGAAAACTAAAAGGGTGAGATGGTTAAGTCACGCGATCTTAACATTTAGAAATTAGTTCCTTTCGGAAGGTAACCGAAGTTACCCCAAGTTGAAAGAAGGTGTTAGTAAAATTGCCCCTGTAGAGTGTACATGGCGATAAAAAGAAAAGGTATATGAAGGATCACACGGAATTAAACTTGTTAGATCAACAGTAAAATGGAGAAAGAACATTCTCGTTTCTGCAATTTATAAAGTAGTTACGCTTAATATGCCTCTGGTAAAGCCTTCTGCTTTTGTTATCACTCTTGACTTTATCTGTGTGTTATCAGTCATGTGGTGTATTGCTACACCCAAATTTATGTATACATACTAACGATGTTTACACTGTATGTATAAGCGCGCGTACTAACACATACACGCATGTAGGTATGTGAATATTATATATATATATATATATATATATATATATATATATATATATATATATATATATATATATATATGTTCATATAAGGAGGAAAGCACTCCATTTATATACTGTATTCCCATTTGCGGAAACACTACACTGGGCTCTTCTTTCCTATTTGTAGTAGGTTGTATAATGCAACAGTTTACATGAAACCAGCCATGTACTGGCACGGGCTCTTGCTCTTCAGCAGCCCGTAATTACATGATTATGTAATAATATATATGTATATATAAACGTAATTAAAAGGCATTTTACTTACAACGACTGCTGCAAGCCTCCTGCAGACTGATAAGTTTAGAATTTCCAGAACTCGTGTTGTTTACGTTACCATGGCAACAGGTTCGTAGAGTTGCCGCGAGCGTTATTTTTTTCGATTTATTCCTTTATAACACCGTAAGAGGTTAGATTCGTTCAGGTGTTCTGTGGTATACTACTCAGATGATTAAAATATTTTATATAAAAATTTGCACCGAAGATTATGTGAAATATTTCTTGACGTAGCATATTGATTTCTTTCTTTATAACAGCTCTCCCTCGTGCTTGATGATAAAGTTGCCTTGTGCCACCGTAAACTGAATGTTTTTTTTTTTTTTGTTTTTTTTTGGTAATAATCCTGGATTACTTCTTTACCTTTTTCCGTGTTCTCAAAGACTTTTATCTCTTATTGAGCTTCAGATACTTTAAAGTGTTACAGCAAGATCTAATATTTCGGAAAAATCCAGTAAACTTGGGTTCATTTTTTTAATAATCTTTTTTTAATTAACTATTTCCCGCTGTCAGCTCTTTCCACGATTTCCTAATGACAAACGGTTTGTTTCAGGTCTCCCTGGTAAGAGTTTGATGATAAGTAGAGATATGAAATATCATAGCTTTCAGGGATATCGTTTTAGCTTGGAATTCTGAGAAGATAAGCACAGTGACGTGAATGACTGTACTAATTAAAATGAATTTTATTTAAATATTTTTATATTAAAAAGTTTAATCTTGTTACAGTTATATGCGTCCTATATGTAAAATTATCAGATTTTGTTAGAAGTTTTTATTTGAAAAAGTTAATCTGTTACAGTAATATGCGTCGTAGATGTAAAATTATCAGATGTTTTATTAAACTTTTTATCGTTTTTTATTATTTATCATGTATTGAAAGTGAACTCTGACCCCAACACTAATCTCTCATTGATTGTGTATTCCATTTGAAGAGAATTTATGCAATCTGCTCTCTCTTTGCTAACCATTTTAGTATTACCAATCATAGCATCTATATATTCTTTGGCTAGCAGGCTTCCACAGAATAGCTTACTCATAAGTGAAAACAGAGGAAAATACATCAGCACATGACTAGCCGTTGAGAAACTTTCAAGTCATAAAGACTTAGACGCCGGAAACATGATTAGCCGTTGAGAAACTTTCAGGTCATAAAGACTGAGACGCAGGAACATGGCGCTCTGAGCTAATCTTCTTCATCAAAGCAAGTCGCAGAGGTATTAACCCGCTATGTATCAACCTTTGTCAAAGTCCAGGGTAATCTCATGGTAAGTAAAGTGGACGGCCGCACGAAGATATCGTTTATTGATATAACTGTCGACCACACAATAAAGAAATGGGCACATATGATACTTTGATCCCCGAGGGGCTAGTACTAAACACGGCGTCCCAAGGAACTTCCGCCATGTTTAATACTACCACCTCGGAGTAGGTGACGGAATATGGAATGGGTTTACCCTGAACTTTGACAAAGGTGGATACATACCGGGTTAATACCAGTCGCAGAAATACCAAAATCAATATGAAGAAGGTTTGAACTCATGTCCTTTGACGAAGCTGTCATGTATGGTTCTTGTTAGAATTACGGAAGTCACGTAGCCTAAATGTTACCTGTACGAACACTGACGGTCAGAGTGTTACTGTCTTTTTTCAAAGATGAAAGACCTAGATCTTGTCAGTAAAGATAGGTTGATTTTGTCACTTGCACAAACCATAGGAGAAAAACTGAAGGGGTGAAATGTGGTGGTGTACGCAGAAGTGGTGAGAAGGTTAGCTCAAGTGTTTTGAGATGGTTTGGTCATGTAGAATGAATGGAGGCCAGTATTTGATGAAAAGAGTATAATTCGGAATTGCTAGAAGGAAGCGGGAGGGGAGGACCAAGGAAGTAGTATGTAGATGTTGTGGAATAATTACTGAAAAGGAAGCCGACATTATTTTCAGTACAGAAATGAGTGTTTTAGTGCGTAGGGGGTTTAGTGCGCTTCTGATGAACCTTCAGTGTAGGTGGACGAGTATGAAGCGGTTAGTGTTTTGGAATATTTTTGCTCGAGGGAATTATCATCGATTCAGTAATTAAAGTATGACTGGCAATGAACTTTGTTTTTATTCTTTTGAATTAACTTTCTGTTATGGAAAACGTGAATTTTCACACAAATACTAACTTGTACGTGTATATATATATATATATATATATATATATATATATATATATATATATATATTTAAAAATGTGTGTGTGAGTGCGTCTGTGTTTAATTGTGTCAAGGAATCGTAGTAAAGTGCAACGATTTTGATGAAAAAGAAATGGTAGCATGATTGCAGCTTTGTACGGTTTAAGCGCTTCTTTTCCGTTTGTATATATATATATATATATATATATATATATATATATATATATATAAATTATATATATTATAAATATATATGAGCGGATGCAGAGTAGGGAGACGGGTAGGCGTGAGAGATCCTGACCTTTCTTAGATAGATACCGTGCCCTGACCTAACCAGAACTTACCTTCCTAACCTAACTTAGGGCGCCTTGCCCTAACCTGGCCAGGGGGAAGCGGCAACCCCCCACAACCATCCTGGACCCACAAGTAACCCTGAACATCCCTGTCTCCCTACTCTGCATACTACCCTATATATTTTATATATATACTGTATATGTATATATATATATATATATATATATATATATATATATATATATATTATATATATATATATATATATATATATATAATTTTTATATATTAATTTGCCCGGGATAGGCAAACTGATATGGGTAGCTGTACAAATATGATATAGTCTCCTTGTAAATACATCCGTTCTCTGTACGAATTAACGTTTTCTTCTATTGGAGTTTTTTAGCCAGAACAAATAAATCTCAAGTCTGTAGATAGTGCCTGTCCCTTGTAGGCTTCTTTATCTGGTGTTACTACCGAAGAAGCCGTGCAGAACTTGCACATTTTTTCATGTATACATATATACATCGATATTGGGAGAATCCAGCGTTGTTCTCCATGTTAACTGTCAAATCCAAACTGTCCTAAAACTCAGAGAATGATGAATTCTTGGTTCTGCTTGACTAAACCCAGGATGTTTTCAAAGAATTTGCTAATTTCGATATCTGTGAAGAGACTATAGTAATACTCTTCAGGAAACTGGTTAAGTATACGTTATTGATTAATGAAGCAGACTGCAGCTTATTCGTTGTAAAACCGGCTCTCAAACCGGGCTCACTAATAACAAGTAAAAAATGCGTCGAAGTTTCTTCGGCGCAATCGAGTTTTCTGTACATCGTATAATCAAGGCCACCGAAAATAGATCTCGCTTTCGGTGGTCTTGGTATAATGCTGCATGAGCCGCGGGCCATATAGGTGACCTGGCCATATCGTTGCCAGATGGACGATTATGGCTAACTTTAACCTTAAATAAACAAAACAAAAAAAACTACTGAGGCTAGAGGGCTGCAATTTGGTATGTTTGATGATTGGAGGGTGAATGATCAACATACCAATTTGCAGCCCTCTAGTCTTAGTAGTTTTTAAGATCTCAGGGCAGACAGAAAAAGTGCGGACGGACAGATAAAGCCGGCACAATAGTTTTCTTTTCAGAAAACTAAAAATCCTTGAAAATCACGGGGCCCTGCTACCAGACGTATGGAATTTAACCACAGTGCCTTCCCTTTCTTTTCCTCTACAAACCAGGAACTTCTGTACTTTCAGGTGTCTTGCGGATGCGCCATTACATGCACCATCTATATCGTGGCCATCTTTGTGGACTATCTTCTTTCAAGATGACAGAAATTTAAATTGTAATTTGCTGCTCAGTAAGACTAAACTGTCTTCGGTTTTTATATCTTTTTAAAAGATTAATTCGTTCACTTGAGAGAAAGGAGAAAGAAGCGATTTCAGTGACGTTATTATCTACAGTTACTATAAGAGAACAAAGGGATATCAGCTCACTATGTCACCGAACTGCCAAGAGACTGGCTCTGATTCCAGCTGCAGTTGGTCAGATGTAAACTATTAAGAGTATTTGGCAACAGTCAGCAATTTCAGTGCTGGAATTAAAATTTATTTTTCTTAACATAAAGTTAAAGAATACAGCACACACACATACACTCAAAATCTTTCTCAATTTCTCAAAACTTAATGCTAATACTTTGTCAAGGAAAGTGTTCTGAAAATAAAGTCACACCCCAGTGAAATCTCGGGAACTGTAGGCATATAAAGTTTTAAAAAGTTCAATACATTATTTTCATATTGAAACATTTTCGGTCAGAGCTGACAACGGGTGACCAAGGAGAGGCACCAAGCTCCTAGATAAGCGAGTCCGGGGAGCCAGGATACCCCCAGTGGACGCTAAGGCCCGGGGGTCCCCAGCATGCAGGAATTTGGTGGGTCATTCTCGTTTCAGGCAAATTTTGAGGAGCTCTTCAAGACGGCCATATTTAACTATGTCCTGAGGAATGTTGCCGTCTGCGGCCTCCGCCAGTCATTTTACCTAAAGTGACGAAGAAAATGAAAAGGATTAACTTAGTTATAGCCAAAGGCTATTTAGAAGAAGGCCAGAGATCATATAAAATTCATTCAAGGCTGCGTCACAAGAACGCGTTTCTACCATCGACTTTCATCTTGCTTTCGAACATAGCATCCACTAGCTAATACGGCCTTTGTGACGTCGCTTTGGGACTTCAGTTTTGCATCAACCTGGAAGCACTCTTTGCTAGTTGATACGAAGTTTGACAGCATGATTTAAAAGATGGCGGAAAATGCACTATTGTTTCAACCTTTCTCAACAATGATGCCCAACAATAAAATAACTATATTCTCCACTGTGGTGAAATGCAAGCACTTGTTGCTTATTCCTTGTTTTTCTGACGCCAAGCACTTCTTGAAAATCTACGGTAATAGTTATAGTCGGAGAAAAAATCGAAGTAAGTTCCAATACTAATTAAACTTAAAGATTTAAAATGTGAAAAAAATGATCGCCACTCTACTATGATATCTCTAGCTTTCATCACAATCGCTAAAATTT